>NC_031776.1:27504078-27657932 GCF_001522545.3 Parus major
CCTGGTGGACACTGTGCAGAAGTGCGGCAGCACAGCGCCTGCTCACACAGAGCCTTTCGCACACTTGGTGCTCCTGGAAAGGGTTTTCCTCAGGTGTCCCAGCGGGTTGTATGAGGGTGATTTAGCACGCTTTGGGGTGTCGGTGCGTTCATGCAGGTGTTGTGAAGCAGGAGATTGCTTACCATTGAGAAGCCATGTGATGTTGGGCACAGGGACCCCTCCCACGCAGCACTGCAGCACAAAGTCTTGCCCTTCGCTCACAGTGCATCCTTTCAAGACACTGGAAAAGCATGGAGCAACCTCTTCAACTTTAGGCCCTTGGAAACCAAAATGAAAACAGTTCCTTTAACTGAGATTGATGAAATTAGCTTTACACTTAGAGCCTTTTTTGCAGTATGCTTAGATGACATGGCTGGGCTAAACACAGTGAAATGTTTTATTGGGTGATAGAAATCATTTTGAGCAGCAGACTGGTATAAAGAAGAGATTTTTCTCTCATCTCCAAGGCAGGCATTGCCAGGCCTCAAGTTCTGTTTTAGGCAGTGATTTTCTATGCCAGAATCCACCATTTGCAGGCGATCACTAGAAGTGTATGCAGCATATTAGCAGGGAGCTCAGCACAAAAGAAGAGGATGGACAATTCTCTCCTCTTGTCTGTCTTCTCCCAGTCTCTCTCCCAGTCTCTCTCCCAGTGAGAAATAGTGTGACTTAAGGATGCAGTTTATAGGTCTCTCATGAGACAAAAAGAAATTATCTTGGGTATCCTGGTTTAACTTCAGGCACAGCAAATGGAGAAAAATTGCATGAATATGAACATAGATCCAGAACAAAACTTAAAACCAGGTGAAAACATTAGAATTGACAACAGGATTTTCTAGACCCAGCAAAAATTGCAACCAGCCCAGTAATTTTAAGTAATTTTAAGTAATTTTAAGCTGCAAGCTTAAAATAATTTGTCACTGGGACATGTTCTTGAATTTAGAAATCGCAATTGTCATTCCTTCCCTTTTCTTCTTATTCACTTTACTGCACAGAATTGGCTTGTAATCCAAAAAATTTTCAAATTTGGGGTGTAGAAATGCTAAGCAACTTCATAAAAATCAAATGCAGTACAACAACAATAAAGCCACTGACAGTCTGTATTAAAGATAAACATTAATAGGAAACCTGAGTTGAAACTAGCCCTCCCTGCATATTGAGATGGTTTTAGCTATACAAACAACAAAAACCACAACATGTCAGAAGTGAAACTGATGCAGAAAGTGGCTTGCCAGCTATCACACACCACTTTATTCACAGAGGCAGGAATCAAAATTATCCAGCACTGAGAAGTCAAGTAACAATTATGTAGTAACAACCCTCTGACAACTTAAAAAAGCCCAGCCACAGTTTCCAAAGTGTAGATGGGCTCACAAGAACTTACTTCTGACAGTTAACAACCAGCTGGTGGAAGTCTGGCCTTTGGGGTTGACAGCTGTGCAGCTGTAAGATCCACTGTCCCTCAAGTAGGCTTTCTTTATCCACAGGCAATGAATTCCATCTTCCTCATATATTTGAACGTCTTCTCCAGCTTTAATAGGTCGACCTTCTTTGAACCATTCTACATCTGGTTTTGGCTTCCCTGAAACTAGACAATCAGACATTTAGATTTTTATAGATAGGTATTCATAATTAGAATTATTTAGTATCTATTAATTTAGTATTATTTACTTTCGTATGAATTAGGTACACTTTACACATACATAATTATATAAACCTTAATGGGCAATACACAAAACTGTTGTCAGAAAGTTTGATATTTCTGATCTTCTAAAAGTTCTTGGCCAGTCCATCACTTAAAATAACAAATATTTGGTAGTATGTAAAACCATATCTGAAAAAAGCTTCAGTCTAAAAGCTGTTCTTCTAAAAGTCACAGACAAAATGGATATGAAACTGCAACAGAGAAGGTTCTGTCCGAACACAAACCCTTCTTTACTCAGCACTGGCACAGGCTGCCCAGAGAGGTTGTGGAGTTTCCCCACCCTGGGGATGTTCAAAGGTCACCTTGGTACAGTCCTGGACCTGCCTGAGGGGAGGCTGCAAGAGCAGGAGGAAGGGCCAGTGAAAGCAACCCGGGGCCTCATCTGCAGAGAGGATTCTCAGGAGAGTTTCTCAGATTATGTACTGAAGTGTGTTAGGGACTGTGATTTCCCTGCACACACCTTGCCTTGCATGCCAGAGTTTGTGCTTAGGGTCCAAAGCCAAATGCAAAGGCATTCAGTGGCTTCAATAAAAACTAGATGAGCTCCTTGTTTCTCTATGATAGGGACTTTATTCCTCTACCAAACAGGGTCATGAATTAGTTAAAGCTTGCAAAGTGTGTGAGATACTCTGACAGAAAACTATTCATGTTTTTAATACCTGAAAAATAAATTGTTCAAAATGTGCCAGGATCTTTGGAAATTTTTCTCCACTCCAAATGCTCTGGACTTGTGATAGAAATTATATTCTGTACTCATGGGGCAAGACTCATCAAGAAATGAAATAAATTACTATGGTGTTGTGTGATTTCTCTTTTGCCTCTAGAGAAACAAATAAACAATTTCTCTCTCCTTTATGCAAACACTTTAAAGTGCAAATATTATTAAAAAAAAAAAAAAGGAGAAAAATGTTTCCAGGTTATTTTCTAAAATTGCAATTGAAAAAAAAGAGAAGTGTTCCAAATCTACTACCCAGATTCAGCAAAATGCAACTCTCATTACTCTTCTAAGAGGTTAAAACCCATTCAAATTCTGTGGAACAAACTCTAAACCTCCCTTTTAACTCTCACTTTATCATTTCAGCTGTTAGGAAGAACTCAGATCAGGCTGACCAAATATGAGACATAAAAATAGATGCCACTAGGGACATGCCATGACTGATTGTATTTTCTCCTCTGATATTTCTTTGGCTCAAGGGCAGTGTCACTAAATACAGCTCTGGAAAGTGTATCATCCATTTTCTCTCATGCACCCTCATATAAGAGGGCCTAAAATTACCTCCTAGAAGGAGCAGCATTGGTTACACCTGGGGAAACCCCAGATGACAGAGAAGGTTAACACTATGGCTTAGGATGGTTTGAAAATTTCTCTAAGTGTTGTGGAAACAGCATTGGATTCTGCATTTGTTTCCAGAAGGCTTTAGGAAGAGAACAACTTTCCAAGAAGCAGGAACTGATTTCCACTTCTACCCATAGAAAGTGAACCCATTTCTGACTAAACCTGGGGCCTCCAATAATTTTCATCCCTTTACCTTTGCTCTTGAATTTAATCTCCTGGCCTTCTGATGCTTCCAGGCTCTGTGGATGGGTCTCAAACTGAGGGGGAATTCCCAGGTGCTCCCTCTTCTCCTCCATTAGAGCCCCCCGGGCTCCAGACCTGTTTTCTGCTTCTCTAGTCCTGGGACTGACGTGCCCTGTCAGAGGTGGAGTTTGTTGAGCTGACATCAAGAGTTGCACACCCCTTTTCCTGTTTTCACCCTGTCTGATGGAAGGGGCCTGGGATTCTGCCTTTGGCTCTGGTTGCAGTTTGACAGATTGTAGTGTGATGGTGCTTGAAGTTTTCTGCAAGAGCTGAGGTCCCTTTTTTCCTTCATTATGTTCTCTGTTGGTTTCTTGGTGTTGTCCTTGTTTACTTTCTTTTGCTTCTCTGGTGATGTAAAAGGACTCTTTGTTTGCTGGCACCCTGTCTTTAGTTTCAACCATCACTTCTGTGCTGCTGGATTTCAGCTCTTTAGCAATCCCATTGCTGGTTGCCTGTTTGAATTCTGAATTTTCAACAGCTTTAACAGCAAGTGTGGTTGGCTTTGATGGCACACTGAAGGAAAATGAGAAGTTTGGAGATACATGACACTGTATAAAGACATTATTTTTAGCAGTAATGGTGTAATATATAAGCCCTTAGCAAAAAGGTTAAATTATTAGCCTTTAGATTTCTTCTAAAGAATCAGTTCAAGAACATAGGTCAAAGAGGTAAAGTGAAAAACTTCATAAAATTAGATCAGAGCTCAGACACAATTTCAACTCAGGAAATTCTGGATATAAGTCCACTGCATAAGTTCTAACATGTTTTGGGAGCCAGACATTAACCTTGCATGCACTGCTTTAGATGGGAAGCAATTACATGAGATCTGAATGGCCATGACATAACAATACTTGATGCTTTAATGAATTGAGGTCATGTACAATATAGCTCAAAATGTCAAATAGAATACTTCCATAAAGGGAAACAAAAATGTAAATTATTAAGTGATTTTACTTTTTCTAATTATGGTGTCTTGTAATTCAGGTAATTTCAAAACAGGACTGATAGGAAACTTGACCAAAGTCTAGGAGAGGAAGAAAGGGTGGTGGCACATAAAAAACTTCACCAGATGTAGCAATATCAGCTATGGATTTATAAGGAAGAGTTTTTCAGAATTATGATGGAGCTGCTGCTCAGCATTTTGAGGGCACAAGAGTAGCTGACTGACTTAAGTCTCCTTCACTGAAGGTGATTGCCTTCATCCCTAAGCTATTACCTGTAGAGCACTGTGTCTGTGTCTCACAGTTCCACAGAATTGCCCCACGGTAAAATTGGAACACACTTGAAATAAGGGCAGTAATTTCCAGCCCACCTCTGTTTCGCTACACTTGGTGCCATTAACTTCTTCTCTCAGGGAGACTTGGGATATTTACTGTGCTACTTTCTTCAGCCAGAGTTTGATGCACTGTTTGAGATTTGCAGTTACAAATGTAAGACTTTTCCACTTTACAAAACAACTTCTATTTTTTTTTGTGAATAAATGATGGAGGAAGCAGAACTACTCTGGAGAACAACATGCATGGGGAGTTCTGCCTCCAATGCTTCAGAGTTTCATTTACACTAAACTTACTTTCAAGTATGTTCCTAAAAATCACACAGATCTGAAAAACAGAATAGCACAGCATTTTCAATTCCACTTTGCAGTTAGGACAGTGTGAGCATGCCATTTAGAAATCTCATCCAGGGCATGTGAGGACAGATTAAACATCCCAATGACTATAAAGCATCTGTCCTTCATCGAAATGTCTTACACAGACAGTCTTGAACTTTTAATTCCTGCATTTTCCATTCATGAAAAAAAGTAATTTTATGAAATAATTTTGAAGTATTACAGTAATTGAATTTTAAAAATCTTGTAAAAGGCCTAAATATTAGTTTTCTTCTTTCTTGTTACTTTACCCCTACTTTTGTATGTGTTTTCAGACAACAGCAAAGACCACGGCCATGCCATGTTTAGTTTATGACAGGAAAGAACAACCAGCTCAAAACTGACAAGGTGCACTCACATTGTTAACTCCAAAAATGAAGTTGGACCCTCTGGTACAGTGTACAATTTCTACTCACATAGCTTGTTTATTTTTTTTAAATTTTACTTTCCTGAACCAGGAACTCTGTACTTCATAATGTTGTCACCAGTTCCCTGGTGGCATCACTTATTTCCTACAAGTCTACCAGGACTGCTGAATTAGGCAACAAGAGAGAATCTTATTCCAAGGAAATATTTTCTGACTTCCAAATACAGATTGACCCCCAAAAAATTTATCACTTTGTGAAAAAAGCACATGCAGTAAATGTCAAAGTCAGCTCACTCCAATTAAATAGTCAGAGAAAGTACTCCAGTAACAACATACCAAGGTGGCTGAGTGTATGTGTCCGTCTTATCTGGATCTGAAATATAAAAGAAGGAACAGTGTAAATTATACACACAATACTGTGCAGAATTCCAAAAATTTGAAAGATTTTAAGTAAAAAATCTACTTAAGAACCTTCACTCTTCAAGTTTTCAATGCATTGAAGTCGTGATTGTCTAACACCTGAAATTGATACGGACAACAGGAAGCTGCTCAGCTGAAACACAAAGAGGTCTCAGTCCCTTTTGAGACATTGCTGCATCATGTTCAGCACCTGCAGAACTAAAGGTTCAGGGACCCTCAAAAGCTCTGTGCTGGGGGAGAGAAGTATGGAAGTGATTACAGCTCGGAAGCAGCTTATCAAATCTTATGATAATTCTGCAGATTTTGCAGAGGTAGAGAAAGAAAAACCATCAATCAGTCTGACACCTGAGCATGCTCACAGTGAAACAACAGCTCTCCTCTGGCTGAAAAACAGAACCAAGTCAATAGGAATAAAGCCTCCCAAAACCTGGACCTACCTGTAAACATTTACCACCCCATTTGCTGTGTAGCAAGAATTATCATGATTAACATGAATAACACAAAAGCTAATGCATCACATTTCTGCACTTCACAACAGCACCAGGAAATCTGTGAACATGGCTGAGCTGTATTGATTTGCCAAGGTGCCTCATCAGCTGCACTGATCAAACTGAGCACATACTGACCCACAATCAGCCTCCTCATGTGTAACCCTCCATGAATTCTCAAAACCTTGACAGTGTTTGTTTCTCTTGGGGGCAGCATGAGATAATAAATAGTTGTGAGGAGAGAAATCCCATTCTAGGTCAAATACCAACCACATCTCTCCATTACCCCCTAATTAAGACTTCAGGATGCAATGTGTTTTCTTCTGGTCAGATCAAAGCTGCACCTATGCTGCTGTCAGCTGTGAGACTAGAAACCACAGTAGAAAGACATGTAATAATTAAATTGCAAGATAACAAATTTTTCAATCAACAAGCACTTCATAAAAATGGTTTCAGAGTCTCTGCCTCAGGGAAAAGACAAAATCATGTGATGGATGTGATGGATGATATCCTGATTTCCACTGTGTTTTGCAAGCAAAAATCCACACCTAAATGCTTGGACTTGCCATGCCATTCAGAGTGACTGAAAGAATCTATTTACACACAAACAAATGTTGAGGTGAGAGAGAGAAATAACAACCACATTGACCTCATTTCAATAAACCTGTCAAACAGTAACAAATACAGAAATTAAAAGTGAAAAGACTGGATAAATGCAGAAAAGGAAGCTTTGTAACTACTGGTTGCAGACAAGACAATACCATGTAACCCTGTTTATTAAAAGAATATTTCTTCTTCCCTCTTCACCTTCCACTCTGGGAAAAAAATATAGCTATTGGATGAAAATATTTGAGATTGCATGTCTTTGAAAGAACATGTAGTACTTCTGAGCCACTTGATTGTCTGCTAACATCTTGCAGCAACTCTGACAACCTTATTTAATTGATAATGAAAGAATTAGATATTTTATATTGTGGTTAGGTAAGTGGAATCATCCAGCTAATCAAGAGCATTGCACAAGAGTGCCCTTTTTACTGACCTGCACTAATCCAAGAAAGAATGGATTATTCAGAGATGTGGTCAGCATCTGAAGCAAACATATACCACAGCTGACTTTGTGACCCCAGTTCTGCATCATCTCTTGAGGCAGATGTAGCCATTACAGAACCGAAAGCTCACCACTTCAGGGACAGCAATTAGGGACCGAGTTTTCTGTTTAGATAAAAGGCTTATTGAAAGAAACAGCCCTTTCTGTACAACCTCCGTTGAACAGGCAAACTGTAGAAGCTTCTTCCACAATGGCTTCACTAGATTGGAGCTTACAGATAAAAAGTACAGCTTTAATTTCTAGAAACGTTAGCTGTGGTTTTGAGCATCCCAAATGTACATCCACTTGTTATTTATATTCTTGATACCTTACAGAATGACAGCACTGATATAAAACTAAAAGTTTTGCAACAAAAACTCACTGCTGGGTGCATGTGTAACCCACTGACCTCACGACTGCAGCTGTGGATTTAATTATTTAATTGGGTCCAGTGATGGCTTACCCACTGACTGATGAACTTCCTCTTTGCTTGCTGAAGGCTGTATGATTTTGAGGCTGATGCAAAGGGCTCCTAAAAAGCACCAAGCTGCAAAATCAGCTGTATATGATAATGCACGTATATATAGAACATTCTGCTTATGCAAAGACATTTGTTTCCTTAACAAGCAGTGAAATAGGAAGGGCTGGGAGTTGAGAAGACTGAATTTTAATCTTACTAAGATGTGTTCTTATCTCTCTCATAATTTAGAATCATCATCTTTCACTTTACTTTCCTAGTTCTAGAAATATAGATAAAATATTTCCCCCCATAACAGAGTTGGTATAAATGTGCATCTGGTGCTAGAACTCAACAAAAACAAAATTAATTATTGATTATAACGATAAGTTCCACGTTCCATTTGCTGAAAATCAAATCAATGTTCAAAACATAGAAGTCACAGTAAAAGCAAAAAAGTGTTTTTAAAGGAATCTGTTACAAAGCACTTAGATTGCATTTCTTTCCTTTTGTTTACAAATGTTTACAGCTGTAGCATGCTCCAAGCTATCACAGCATCATCTAATGAACAGAGAGAGAGAGAAGATAATGGGGAGAAGTGAATGTTTCTTGTTCCTATTGAGAACACAACCAGAGACATTTCAGCAGAATGTCTGTGGCTCACTTTTCTCTCTCCTGCAAACCCTTTGCTGTACCTTGAACGGTGAGCTCTGCAGACACTGATGCCTTCCCAGCGCTGTTCACCACAGTGCACGTGTAAATTCCTGAATCAGCAAGCTGAACGTTTTGGATCTCCAAGAACTGGATGCCTGTTCTTTCATACATGTTGAAACGCTCATTTTGCTGTAACTGAATATCACCCTGCAAACATCACAAGGCACCATGAGACAGCAGCTATTGTTAAGAGAAGGGGAGCAAGAATTTTTTAGTAAAACATTAGGTCAAAATACTTTCTCCTATCCTTTAGCCAAATTCCTCCTATGAATACTACTCATATGGTGTAAACAATAAATTGTGCCCAAAACTCTATAATTCACATCTTCAGGGGGCTTCCTTTTTCCTCTATTTTGTCACCTACTCATCTCAGTTTGGTTTTGGCCTTTCCCTGCTTATTATACCCAGATTCCTAGAAAAAATTCTTTTCATTGTATGCGGGCTCAAACCAGTGTTTTATGTTCCTGTTCATTCCAGGAAGTCAAATGCTTTTAAGCAAAAGCTTCCAATATGGAGACACTAGGACTTAAGACTTCAATGCACATTTCATCCTTTCAGGTTACAAAATTTCAAAAGAGAAGGAAAACAGAAACCTTTGGGGAAGTCATACCTTAAACCAAGTTACTTGAGGCTGAGGTCGTCCTGTTATTTTACATGAGAATTTGCCTGTTTGGCCTTCACGCACGACAACTCTGTTGGGTTTGGTAGCAAACTTGGGTGGACTTTCTCCCCAGATGCTTGGCCTCTGCTCCACCGATGGAACAGCAAGTCTTCCACTGCAAAGGCAAGTGACATTCTGGTTTTACAGAGAAGCTGGAAGCTGTTGTGGTTAGAGCACATGTCAGGAAGCATTTTAGACCTGTGGTCTCTCAAAAAGGGTATATCATTTATGGCAACCCAGGCTGTAGTTGCATGATATTTTTCTTGGCCGTGGAAGAAATGGAAATGCTGGTGATGACTGCTCTTGACTCCTCATGCAACTGAACCATGTTATGCTATGCACCCTCATCTGGCATACACAGCACAGATCTTGGGGACCATTTCTGTTGTTCATAAGCAGAGCTGGGCAAACCTAAAGATAGGAAACACTGTATGCATTTAGTTTTCCCCATTTTCTTTTTTGTAGCTGCCTCCTAAGGGTTTATTTGCACATTCTTGTTTACCGTTCACAGGTTTTTATCATGTCATTTGTTTCATTCTTGAGTGCAATTGACACAGTAATTTCTGATTTATGAGTCAGCACCTTGGTTTTGCAACATTTCTGACATGTCCTGGTAAATATTTTTGGTCTGGGGAAAACTTTTATTTGTAAGCTCATTTGCTACCATGTTTTCAAAGCAAACATGAAGAGGACACAAAACTGAAGTACACCTGTGCCAGGTGAATCACTGTTAAGTGTAAATGCCCAGCTCTACTTACATGGCTGGCACAGCTGGGAAATGACACATGGGATGAAACTAAAGTGGCATCAGTGACTGCAGTCCAAAACTGTAAACAGTTACACAACCATAAAACATAAAACATCAAGTGCATTATAGCATGAAAATAAACCAAAAAGGTGCAACTTTAGGTCTGTTAATGTCAAAGGGAACACACTCACTCTTTGCTCTGAAGCCTTGGTACAACAAAGACACATTAGTAGATGGCAGATGGTGATTTCTTTTTTTTTTTTTTTTAACATTTAATTTCAAGCAAACGGAACCATTTTCAAGGCCTTCTATTCCAGATGGGCTTTTACCACATGCAAGTAAGATGTGTCAATACCTCACCATTTCTACCAGGTGTCAGATACTAACAGAGACCGCATCCCTTTAGTCCAAGGTGCTGCCAAGACAAGGTGGTTGCCATATGGGCAGCTCGAGGTTTCTAAGTAAGAGATGATACCATAATGAAAGGATTTACAAGGACAAGAGGACCAGAAAAAGTATTGAGAGAAGTGTGATTGTAGCATGCTAAAATGAAAATCGCTTTATCATATAATTAAATATCTGATAGCTTTTAATGTCATCTCCCTCGTACTACCACTAAAGAAGAATATAAATGTGTTCTAAAGAAATGTTTTAGTAACCATCTTTAGCTGGTAAGTCTGTACTTATATATCTATACATATCTAGCTGGCCTGCAGCTTTACAGCTGGATCCTAGACATAAACAAATTGAAATGTATTATTTCATTTCTTTTCCCCTCTCCTAACATGGAATTATTAATACTGAATAGGAGGAAAACACAGGAGCATGGAAAGTGAAGACAATAACTCTAACTCTGTGCAATGCAATGGATTAGGATGGTGATTTGTAAAGTCTGAGTATACAACAAAACTTAATAGAAACCTGAACTGTCCTTTCTTGTTTTGATTATTTATCCTGTGTGTATGTCCACAGAATTTATCATGTAAAAGCCTTCCTGATTACTCTGTTTTACTTACCATTTTCACTGCTGTAATCTGTTAATTTTAAAATTAAAAAATATATAAACAATGTCCTTATCAATGATGAAATTAAAACCTCCACTTTTAACTATCTGTATTCTAATCACTGACATAATCAGAACATGTCTTGCCTACATCCAGAGAGACTCAGTGACAGAGATACAAGTCAGAGAAAATTCTACTTAAATTCAAACTATTTATAAAGAAATTAATTCAGCTGTTGGAAGAATTAAGCCTGAGGCTTTCAAAACAGTGACATTCATGCAATAGTAAATGCCTACCGAAGTGCAGAAAGTACAAGCTGGCTTTTGTGTGCCAGCTTACATCACCCCATCAACCTGTTCTTGGTAAGTTACTCCAAACCAGAACAATTATTTCTTCTGGACTACAGTTTACACACTGTGTTACTTAGAAATACTTAAATTCTATGTGCAAGAATGCTGATTTCAGTTGTTTTTATTTCTCACTGATGACTCTTAAAGTAGTATTTGCTCTCTGGCTTTAAAAAAGAGACTGTCAGCTCATGGAAGTTGTGGGGAAGGATTCTTGAATATCAGAAAGCAGAGAAAAGGGTGCAAAATTACAGCAGAGGAGGGTGCAATATTTAGGTATCAGCAGGATGATCTGTTTTCAGCCCCATTAATTCCATCAATATTGTGGAGCAG
Source organism: Parus major (assembly GCF_001522545.3). Taxonomy (NCBI): domain Eukaryota; kingdom Metazoa; phylum Chordata; class Aves; order Passeriformes; family Paridae; genus Parus; species Parus major. Next base: position 27,515,676 of record NC_031776.1, read on the forward strand.
TAGGTGTGCATCTTCCTGACTGCCTCAACCATTCTGCTCAGCCAGCTGCTCTCACAGTAGCTACTCTGCTTGGGGTAAATGGAGACTTTTACAAAGAGTAATTTTATTTGTTTTCCTACCAAAATATATTCAAGTGTCTGTTAAACAATATCCAAGCCAGTAGACTGCTTACCCAGAGGTTTTGGCACTGGATGGCAGGCTGTATTTCATCAAGGAGTTTCCTGTAAGCATAGGACAGAAAGACAGGAAGTCGAAAGTTTCGTCAAGCCCATTGGGAATTACAGATAATAAAGACTATGTAAAATATGCGTTTCTCCAGATTAGAAACACAAAGGAGGAATGCAACACCTGCAGTATAAGGTTATGTCATCTGTAGTTCAAAGTTAGCCTCTCCAATTTCAAAACCAAGCTTTGGCAGAGTTGCTGTCGAACCCCCGGCCTCAGCTCTGAAGATTATTCACGAAAAAAATACTTTTTTGAATGGAACACTGTCTAATTTCTACAGTGCAGCCGTACTTCAAATTAAGCCATCAGGAGGTTTTCAGACGGTGAGAGAGGTGTTTCCTTGGCGGGGTTGTCAGCCCTGTGGCAGCCCAAAGAAGCTGCCCATGGCACAGGAGCCGGCCGTGCGCAGCAGGAGATGCTGCGGGAGCCCAGCGCCACCTGCTGCACCGAGCCGAGCGGCTCCCGGAGCCTCAGCATCCAACCCACAGCTCCGGGGCTCCGGAGAAACACCTCTGCGAGAGCCCCGCCAGAGCCCGCATCACTGCCTGACAGGACAGACATGCAGGTGGAAAGAACAGATTATGTTTCAGTCACTCATGTGTCAAGCAGCAGGCAGCCCCACGTGGTTATCTTTGAGGAGAACAGTGAAAAAAAATAAATCTGTGCTTTGCTATCTTGATGGATAAAGGGATTTTAGAACAAAGACCATAAAATTCTTAGAGTCTGAGAAATTCAGTCATTGGGTGGTGCCCCGAAGTTGTTTTGAGCTGCAGCAAAAACCAGGTCAGAAAAACTGACAGAAAAACGGCTTTAAAAAAAATCCTCCACCTCCATGTAAATTGTCATTCATAAAGTTATTCCAACTTAAAGAAAGGGGAAAAATAAATACTTCACATAATTTTTACAACAGAAGGCAGTAGCGATCATGTCAGATCTATGCATGAGTACTCAGAGTATATTACGAGTTTTTGACTCTGAATAAACCCAAATATTGATAGTTTCAGAACAGCTGCAGATCTTTTTCTTTTCATCAAGAATTCAATACAAAGTTGTGACCTGAGATGTTTTGATATTCAATAGATCTCTGATATGACCAAACTGCAAGAGGACAAGCAGTACAATTTATTTCAATCCTTCACTGGCTTTTTGTCACTAAATTTTAAAGTTGGCAGTTTGCAACTATCTAATATGCAGATGTGCTCTTAAAAATTCCTGGGTTTGATCCTGGCTGTTTCCTGTGTGACATTAAGCATGCAATTACAACCAGGCATGCAGCTTAGCTGTTTCTGTCCTGAGTGGTGACTTCCATGAAAATTACAAAGTTCAGAACAAAGTCTTTAAACCAAGGGCTTTTTTTACCTGCACATCATCACCCACACCTGAAACAGAACTCACACTTTATCTACTTGTAGACATGTAGCTCCCTGCACAATGTCTTAACCCGTGAAATGCAGTCAATGAACCTTACCCCTGCATCAATGAAAAGGCATGTGTGTACTGTTGTGATTTTAACCAGACTGTTTAGCACACCTTGTTCCTTAAACTATAATCACCAAAACAACAGTGTAAGAATGTTCTGACCTTCCACTGTCAGTTCCACGGTCACTTGACGAATCCCACCATCATTTGCAGCCTCGCAGGTGTATTTGCCAGCATCTCCTTCCTGCACACCTTTGATGAGCAAGCTGAACACGCCCCGGATGCTGCGGTCCACGACATAATGGTCTCCCTCTGGGACAGGATGCCCATTTCTGTACCATGTGATCTGTGGCTCAGGGTAGCCTCTGACCTGGAAAGATGTGAGAGAGAGTGGAGAAAGAAGGTAAACTTAACAGATGATGATATCAGGAAGAAATGTTGGTCATCTAGCAAGGCAGTGGAAAATTCATGACACATATTTTTTAATGCGTCTGTTAAAGACATATTCTTTGCAAGCCAAACAGCAGAAGATAATGAAATGAAAAACAACTCTTGGATAAGCCAAACTTAAAATCATAAGACTAGTCAGGCAGATAGATACTCATGAAGAAAAGTTTTCCATTAGAATGGTTTCTCTGCAAAAATACGGTGAGAGTGCCAATGAAAAATCCTGACACCTGGGTTTCTACTGCTCAGAAACTCAAAAAAAAGGGCAGTAATGTTATTACACCTCTGAGTATGCAAGAGTGCAAGGCTATCAGACCAAATACTTCTAGCATGGTTGCCAGGGATTTGGCTTATAATGTAAATCTGTACGCAGCCGTCTAGTTTTCAAATGTGCTAAGACATAGTAGCTCCTGACAATACGCAGGCAAAAAATGCAGACACATACCAAATTCTGTCTTGATCTTTAAAAGTAGAAGATAAGGAGCTGAAATTTGAGAAAGCATCATTAAGGGCTATTGTCATGTTATGGGGGGAGAGGACTATAAGCACCTACACATAGTCACAAAAATGTACAGCTCAACTTAAAGAGACTTCTGGTCTACCCAAAAGAAAAAAAATCAGCAAAATGAACCAGTCCTGCTCTTATTAAATAACAACCATACTGGTATATCTCTGCCTGCTATGGCATTAGTGAAGCCTTCAGATTTACAGGCAGATCCTCATCTGGTGTAGTGACAACTGAGTTATTGATCTGCAATTGAGCTCTTGAAACTTGATGAGGATCTGTGACTTTCTTTTGCAAAAAAATGGGAAAAGCAGACATACACCAGTTTCCACCAAATAAAAAGCTGCTCAGGCAAAGGTTTTTCCTCTGCTTTGTGAGAAATGCCATCCTCTTTGAGAGTCACTTTAGAATGTGTTAATTGTTAGCACGCTTGCCAAGTCATCATAACAACCTCAGACTGCAGTACTCGTTTCCTATCCCCCCTCTGACATGTCAGCTCTCCATCTCCTGACTCTTTGATCCTTTCCCTACAAGTCATGAAGTAACAGAGTGAATCAAGATGAGATGGAATGAGTAATAGTCGTGGCTGTGTTTGCTCACTGGGAAAGAGGCAATATTGCCTTCTGAACTACATATCAAAATTTGGCAACTGAGCAGGAAGTCCCTTCAACCTCCAGGTGAGCAAAGTATTAATGATCTGCCTTGAAGTGAAGAAGGCTTGGTTGTGGCTTGGGCAAATTCCTCCTTTCAATTTCCAGGTCTCATTTCAGCTCCTTTCTCTGATTTCACAGCACCTACTTTGCAAATTAGAATATTTAGCCAACCAACCTTGCCCATTCTTAGGCTCTCTTCTTTAAAAACCTTTCATTTTTAATTCAGCCCTCTCCTCACTCCAGATGGGTTTCTCATCTGCTGCAGCTTAATTTACAGCTGTCATATTTTTTTTTTCTTTCCTTTAAATCTTGGGATATCAATTCAGACAAATTAATTTTGCCAGTGATGTGGTGACCTCTTCTCCCTGGCACTACTTACTCAGTATTATGGACATTAACGCTTGCCAAGAACTGAATATGCTGAATAACTGGAGAAACTTTCCACTTCTGTTATGATTTCTCAAATTCTTTTTGAATCTGTCTAACTAAGAAAAAGCCATGTTCCATGAAGTACAAATAGTGGGATCCTGCACAATGGGGAGCTGATTTCTGTTTAAAAATGTCACAGTATTTTTCTAAAGCTTCGTGGCCATGTCTTTTCCCAGGGCTTTCTGATAAACAGCAGCTCCTTCTCATCCCAGGCCCCTCACCCTACTCCAGCATGTTGATTTAGTGCTTACTCAGAGTGCAGGCTCCAAGGAATATCTTTCTCAGCATGTTTCATTTTCAGAAAAGGGGAGTTGTGAGGCAGAAATATGAGATTGTTACAATAATCTAACCACAGGTAGCTGATAATGTGCTCACTGTCACAGAAAGTGACTTGCACCAAATAACTGTTTCTCACTATTAATTTGTCAATGGCCTTTTCATTTGAGATTAAGAAATCAACAGAGAGATTAAGTGATTTACCCAAAGCCAGAGAGTATATTAGAATGGAGTTACTAGTTCTCATTTTTGCTTCACTGGATATTAAGATTTACTTAAAATATTTTAGGCAAAATCGTTTTCACACTGATGCATCAAGTATCTACAGTACAGTAAAATGGAAGAGTAGCACTTCAATTGATGTGAAGACAGAAGCACCTTTTCAGTGGTTCTGTCTTCACATCCCAGCCTCTCAATCAGCATTAGTCCAGCCACATCTGTTTACAGCTGCTGAGATTCTGGGCTAAAAATGAAAGTCATCAATTACATGTCACCTAATATATTTATTGTTTTCTTCTGGTGATTTCATTGAATTGTTCAACCCAGTCCCAAGCATTAACTTTCCATCACTTGTAACAGGGAACAATTGAGCTTAAAACAATGGAAAATACCCATCTTCCTTTTTAATTTTGTTTTACAATATTCTTAAGTCCCTCTTTGACCACACAAGGCCATTTTCAGTTGACCCTTCAAGGTCTGGGAAACCATCATGTATGTACTTCCAGTACCACATGGCTAAGGCTACATCAAGTATTTTTCCATTTCTTTGTGTCTTTATTTTATACTTGTTCTGTCTGTATTATTGTCTTCATCCACATCTCTACACTGAGTAAATGCCACATCAAAAATTACAGAAACAGACAATCAGCATTCCATTTCCTTTCAAAAGGTTGAGTCATCCCCAAACTATGAATTTTTTTTCCCCTTTAATTTTTTGACAAAAATGAAATAATGGGAAAGCAGAAGTTTACAGAATTGCTCTATTGCAAGGATTTATTTCAGGTTTGGGTTTGGAATGTGTTTCAAACTGAGCCAGCCCTCTCTGATATACATGGTCTTGCCATAAAAGTGTCAGGGACCCTTAAACAAATCACTGGTTACCAGATTTTGATCCTCATGGATCAATTCCAGAACTGCAGCAGGTTTTATATTCCTCCAAACCTTTCCAGAGCTCACTAAAAACATCTGCCTTGAATAAATCCACAGCAAAGAGAAATTTATCTGCTTATTTAATGCCCAGCAGCAGCATGCTATAACCCTTATTTACAGCTTGGCCTGTGGGAGTATTGCCAGTCCCAGTGAAGCTGCAGCTTCTCTTTACCTGCTCTACAACAATAACGAGTGCAAAACTGACAGCAAGCAGCAAACACGAGTTTTGAGGGTTTTTTCTGGATCCTTCAATTGCTTAGAGCCTTCCTGGAAAAGTCTGGCAAGGCAAAACAGTGCATCAACAGCAAGAGGAAAGAGCTGAGAGAGAACCTGTGGTGTGTGAAACTCCAGAGTTCAGGTTGTTCTGTGTCTGGGTCTGAGCAAATGCTATCGGAAAGGGATGGTGCTTGGTTCCCAAAGAAAAGGAAAAAACACAACAAATCCATGGAAGCTGTACACTAAAGGACAGTATTATTTCAGACAGAAAATGTGCCCCTACAAAGTATTCCCCACTGTCACAAACTGAAAGGCAGTCAGTGACGACCAACACCAAATAAATGCAGCAAATAAATCCTTTATCTTGTTAAAAACACAGGAAATATTTTCTAAAACTTGGTCTCTATTTATGCTCCATATAAAAGCTATTTATATACCAATTTCAAAAAAAATGTATGTTTTCCTACTTAAACACAGCTGCAGTAGCAGTTTGAGGCAATGGGATGCACCCTTTTGGCTTATGCTTTTAACTTCAAATTTATATCCTGCTTTATAATAACTGCTGCTGGCTCCAATGAGATCAACAATGAACACAAACCCACAGCACCCAGAAAGAAGCAGCCATAAGTTACAATAAACCAAAGTGTAAGTGTGAAACATCAATGGGGTATGTACTGTTATAGAGGTGTTCAGTGCTTGAGGTTAAGGAATAGATAAATGTCCTATTTTGCTGTTTAAGGTCCCCCAAGCAATGAGATCAGGAAGAAGGCAGCTATCAAAAGGATTTATTGGCCTGCAAAATCTCCCTGGATTACATCATATATAGACAGGCACATCAAAAGTCATACTAAGACTGGCAATGCTACAACTGTTAAGAAGTTGCTATTCAAAATAACTCCCCTCATAGAGATGATTTCATATACTGAAATACTAATTCATTAATGACTAAAATTCCTCTCAAGAGGAATCCTTCTCCCATGAAATCAGAATTTTAAAACATCCAGATTCTGTCAGCACACAGCATTCATTTGTGCTGCTATTTCTGTAGACTATCTTTTCCTTAATTGCCCGAAGTCCAGAATTTAAGACCTATGTGTATATAGTTCTCAGTCACTGAATCAAAGAATCAGGTTTTTTTGGGTGGCTCAATACATCTACAGGAAATTGATTTTCAATATACATTTGAAAGACAGAAATGTTATTTATTCACAAGCATGTAGTTTACTTAGCACATTCAGTTAGACTGTAGTGTCTGGAAGCAATAAAACAACAAAAACAAAGTTTGGATGACCTGGGTATCACAAGTCATAAATGAAGAATGGCAGTAATAGGAAATGTTAACGTTTTCTAATGCATATGGGTACCTGCAACACAGAAGAGAATATGCTATTTCCCACATCCATAGTGGATTGGGCAAACAGTAAACTTTCAAGAGAAATTGGCCAGCGGGTTGGTAGATGATGTCTGTCAGCAGTCACCTCCTTTAAAGGAACAGCAGGTGTTTTACTTATTTGGCTGCCTGCCTATCTTAACATTGAGGAATACCAGAAATAGAGGAAAGCTTGAGAAGGCTTTGTAACCTATTCTCTGTTACATGCCCATCTTCAGGCAGAAACCAGTAATTTCTGGGATCTACATCTCAGAAAAAGCCATAGAGATCAGAAGCTGCAAAGGAATAAAAGGAGGATAGCCTCAGCCAGAGTTGTCAGATGTTACCACTGAGCTCCCAAACGTGTTTTTGGCAGATCCTTAGAAGGATCTCATAAGACAGAGATCACTAAGATCTCATAAGAAGACATCAAGGGAGATGTGGAGAACTACTCAGACTGTCTGATAAATTTTGACCTTTATTCTGCTGCCTGCAAACCTGGCAGAGCAAATACTCATTTCTAGTGGGGAGTAAACTGCTTGCATTTTTTGTGAAATTTAGAGTAATAAGCCATCAGATTGTATCAAGAAAGTAGCAGAAGAAATGTCATTAAATAGCATTACATATTTGGCAAGGGTAATTATAATCAAAGAAGTAAACATACAGGAAAAAATGCTGTATAACACTTGAAATGTGGTAGAGACTGGATAGTGCCTCTTCTTCCACTGTCTAGGTATCAGCAAAATAGAATATTATTTCTTTTATTACAAAGTACATATTAGATGGGTTCATCTGAAAGTCATACAGTTGAAGGCTCTAACGCAGCCCCAAGAGATTAAATCCAAACAGTAGCAGCTGTTCTGTGGATGTGGCTCATCCAAGGTCCCACATGTAAAGAGTTTCCCATAGGCATCAGAGGGCCAGAACCCTCTATTTTACTTGAATCAAGAGCCAATGGGTTTTGGCCCTGGACCTTGATCAAAAGACTTGTGAAGGGAACTTAGCAGAAGATGCTACACCTTAACATGAACTCTGTCCATGTAGACAGAGCTGTGTTCCTCTCAAACTAGAGAAAAAAGCTGCTTCTTGTTTTAATATTTCATACTGCTGTAAACTCCTCATTTCAGTCTTAGGAAAGAAGTATTGTAAAACTGTTGAGAATACAACATTAATGTTGTAACTACAACCCACCTAATAGGTGCTACTTTTTGATTTAGATTTAATTTTTACTGTTAGTGCAGGTCGGTGCCATGGTTCTGGCTAGTGCAGCTCTTTTTAAGTCTTGTAACAAAGCTTCTGTTAGGCTCAAGCTGCAGTTTGCTTTAACAAACGAACAGCAGATGTTCTTGATAAAGGAAAGTGGACATGATACATTGTTAAGCTCCTTCTGAGACTTTAAACACACATAAACCATATCTCAAGAATAGTTTATCCCTTTTAAAAGGTTGCTTCTAAAACAGAGAACTTGCTTGGCAAGGTTAAACATGAAAATGTTAAATATTTGGAGACTCAGCTATGACATTGCAAACAAAATGAAAAACCTACCTCTTCTGCAGAACAGCCTAGAATCCACAGTTGTGTCATTAAAGCAAAAATGGAATACAGAGTAGGAGCAAACATGCTCACTTCAAAGCATTATCTGCTGTACATACAAGAAAAACCAATGGTCTATCTGTAAACCTAGGATGTGTTTTATTTTCCTACTTTGCACTCACCAGTGCCAAATGGAATTTGATACTTGTGAGTCCAAGTACCAAACACAAGATCCTTCTGCAGATGGCACCCCAAAAACTTTAGTTTTGACTCTTGAAAAGTAGTTCTGCATAGTCTGTTTATTCAGTATCACATTATTCAGCCCCTTTTTGCAGATTGCAAAGGTGCTGAACACTACACATACTACCACAGGTCTTTAGGGGAATCAGTTTCTATGATGCTCAGCAGGGAAGAATTTATGACCTATCCATGGAAGACATGGTCTGCTAACTGAAAAGCAGACAGCAGCTGCACATAATTTCTTCTTCAATCTTCTACATTTAATTTTTTTTTTTTTTAATTCAGTGCTAAAAGTTCCCAGAGGTGCACAGAGTATTGGCATTGTGCTCAGTCACCAGAGTATAACTGTTTGAAAAAAAGCATTGCTATGCCAGGGACCATAACCTTAACAAGTCCATTTGGCTTATATTTTTTTTCTGAAGGACTCAAGTGGAATTTCAGAGTAGCACTAGGTGACTAGGTGTCACTTGAGCTTATCCAAGTTCAAACATCAGCCCAAATATACACAGCTCTTAAGAGAATGTTAAAACCCTATTTATGTCCTGGAATTAATCACATATTCAGGAGCTTTTCGTAAATCAGACTTTATTTAATTTAAAGAACAAGTTTAGCTGTATTGCTTTTAACTAACATTGTTACAGGAGTCTTCATGCAACAACAAAGTAACCTGAAACTAAACCTAAGCTGACTTTCAGTCAGCTGAAATGCAGAACTCTGCCATGATGGATTCCACCCTTTCTGTACAGAGGATATGAAGGAGCACACTGCATGGTGGAACACGTCTGTGGAGCTGGGATGGCGATCAACAACTGAATGGGGGCTGCAAACCTCTGCTACACTAATGGGGGCATCTTCTCACAGCTGTTGCTGTCTCAGTCTAGCAGAGCTTTTCTGATGCAGCTTTCATAAATCATTCTACCAGCAGCAACATCTGCCTTTTTACTCTCCCCACACTGTAGCCAGCTGACCTGTAGCTAGGTCATTAGGTCTTTAGGCATGTGAGAAGACTGTTATGCAAACCACCCATAGAGTTCACCTGGACCTTTTGTTCTGTAAGTACAAGTTTTCTGAACTTAATATAGGATTAAAGGTAGACTGAACTTCTGTCCATCTTTAACTTTATTTTAATATTTTTATTTAATATTGTATTAATATTATACTTGTAAAAATCATTGTCTAATTTTTCCCATTTGTAAAAAGCCTTTCTCTAGGCTGCCAATTTAAAAGCAGATGCCATAAACCTTGGATAAAGTCTAGGTGAAAGCTTCGGCTATTTCCTCCAATGCCATCCCGATGCTCTCCTGGCATACAAAGGTGACATGGTCTCCATAAAGTGGTAAAATTCTGGCATTTTGTCGAAGTAGGAGTGTGCAGGAAACTGAATTATGTAGAAACTGAAGATAATTCCAGTCCAAAATAGGTAGCGGTAGCTGTCACTTGGGAAAGTGTAACTTTCAGTTCATAGCTGAGGATGTGAGCCATGGAGACACTCAGACTTTGCCAAACTCACACTTAAAGGAACTTAGCTTTCAATATTTAGCACTATTAGATGGAATAATCTGATCACATTTCCTCCTTGCCAACAAATTTGCTATTGGAGGAATCCATGCAAAGTCTAAAATGCAATACAGGGGGGCCATGATGAACAATGACTGAATGTGTTTGTATAAAGATACCAAAGAGCACAGTATTGAGTGAACAGTGAAGAGGATCCAGACAGAATCAGTCAAATAAAAACCACACAAAATACTGCTACAGATAAGACAAGTAAAGCCACCATCACAGGAAAATGTAAGCAACAAGATAAGAAACTACTCTGTCCAGCTCTCGATAATTTCATTATTGCCATACAATATGGGCCAAAAAGATTACAAAGGCAAGGGTAAGTACAAGAGCTCTCAACACAACAGCGAAGATAAACTTTGCAGCCCGCTCTTACAGTGAAACTCTCATCAATTTTAATGAAAGTTTTCCCTGGTTCTAAGTCTCTCCTTAGAGAAGAAAAGAAAAGGCAAACTGCAAAGACTAAGATTTCTTCCCAATTGTCCAACTTTTTAAAAGTGTTAGATTTTATGAGGTGCTGAATAGCTTAAAATGCTGAAACACTGCAAAGAAATAGCTGACCTATGGGCATTGTAAAAGGTCATTTAGGATTATGCAGTACAAATGTAAGGGAGTCCAAAGGTAAAGAACTGTGAAATGTAAATAAAGCTCTTGCTAATTTTTCCACATAGCCCAGAAAGTCCCTAAAATTTACTCTCTTTCTCTATCCTTCTCCAAGTTCCCATCTTTGGTGATTCTGAGTCAAGATGTCTGTCAAATATTACTAGATGAAGCAGCTGCTTTATATCAGTAACAGTGAGTTTAGGAGCATGTCAGAAGTTTCCTGATAGGACTGATAGTTCATTTCAGAGTAGCAGCAATCTCTGCTACAGAAAACAAAATTTTGAGAAACCAGAGTTTTGAAAAGCTGTCAGAAGAAAAGTGGTTCATTCATTTCCAGTTCAGCACAACAGTCTGATTTATGGTGTTTGCCACTATTTTTGTTCATAAATTTTATGTGGCAGCACTAGAAGAAAGACTGAAACATAAAACAGTTTAACACAATAAAAATAAACAGTTGGAAATTTTTTCCCCTCTTCTCATCACAAAAAAGCTGAGCTTTTAAAACTTGAAGATTTTTACTTTCAGTTGTGAATCCCTCATTCATCTTTCATCCAGTAATAATTCAGTAAGGTGAATAATGATTGTTTATACAATGTAGAAGCAGGAAAAAGCTCCCTGAACAAGTACAGGATGAAATGAACACCAACATTTTGCTATATCATTGGCAAAATGTGTGTGTGTCCCCACTTAGAAGGAGAACTGTAAACACTTAGCTGTTTTATCTCACAGAACTGATCACAGAATCCAGATGCTTTAAGCCACAGCCTGAGAATGGGATATCATCAGGTCAAAAGACTCTGCTGATACCACAGGAAAGCAGCACAATCAAACAGCATCAATTATTTTCATAACAACAATCCCTTCATACCTGGGGTTGGAATTTGCAGTCACTTTTTAAAGATGACAATTCACTCTGTGTCTTTCCTTCCACCAGAGAATGTTCATCATTTATTGCAATAAAACTTGCAAAAAAATGATTACTCCATTGCATATTATTTCTGGAAGACTGAGTAATTTTTTTTTAAATTAATTTTTAAGTATTGATGTAAAGTTTCTGTCTTAATAGGGCAAGAATTTATTTCTATTTATTTGTATGTCACTGGATACTAGTGGCTCTATATTCCTGTAGGAGCTATGCCACTGACCAAATGAGCCTCATGCTTTTCTAGATCAGGGATGCTGTTCTTAGCATGCTATCAACAAATAAGGAATTACTACAAATTTACATGAGTGCATGACCTATTATGGAAAATTATTGAGAAAAAATTGCTTTCTTTCTGTGGCCAAAACACACAGCTACTGGAAAATATGTTTGGAACTATGAAATGCATAATTAAGGGCAGCAATCTAATTCTGAAATGCAATGTGGTAACAAATACCGTGTGCTTTGAATGAACATGCCCATACTTTATCAGTTTCCAAGCAGACAAGATTTATTTCCTGCAGTTTAGGAGTCTGGCCATGGCCAGAGAAAATGCTGAAACTGGATTTTGTTGCTGGGTTGCCTGCACAGTTAATGACTGTCTGCTGATAGTGATGAAGACTGCTGGACAAGGCTGTGCTCTGGAGAGGCTATAAAAATTCTCCTCAGTTATGTGCACTGCTTTGTTAGTGCTTCTTGGTAGGGCTGAGAAAGCACTGGGCATGAAGTGTCATTTGTTACAAACTTCACTAAAAAGTGATGTGCCTATGAATAGATATAAAATACAATGTTGGATTGTGAAGATATGAACACATTAGACAGCCTAAACTGGCATTTCCCATTGCACCATTTATTCTACCATCTGCAACTTACAGCTATGCCTTAAATAATTAGGATTTCTGTACAAAATCCCACAGAAAAACATCAGCTGCTCATTGGCAACTGTCAGTCAGTCTTTTACCCTGTAATCATCTGTGAAATTGATAAGCTTTCCTAACTTTACACACAGACCTTTTAATAACATTGTAGCAGATATAACTCATGGGAAGGCACAAATTGCTGTGTTTAAAATAAAAATAAAAAACAAGGGCTGAGCAACAACAGTTTAAAAGAAAAAAACTCTCAAAGAACTAGCTGAAATAGTATAAATTGCTGTGAACATAAATTTCTAGTTCAACAGCTCAGGATAAATATTTATAGACATGCTGAGTTCAAGAGAAAGTTTGTGGGCTCACCTCTTCTTTCTAATGCTTTCTCTCCAAACTAAAATTGCTGTGATCTTGGTAAGAGAAACACATGTGCATTCAGAAGTAGCTGTTTAGGTTGTGGAAAAAGTGCTTACTCTGCATATGCTTTCAATGGAGCTCCACTTAACTGCAGTTGGTTTATTCCTCCTGAGAGGTCTGAAGAAATCCAACATCGTGTTTTCCATTAGACCTATGGGTGTGCAATGGTCTCCCAAGCAGACAAACCTCCTGTTCATTTGCATATCCCAATAAACCAGCTTTGAGTCAAGGCTCTGAAGACCCAGTTCTGGCATTGTGAAAGTGATGCTCTGAATCCAACAGGAAGGACTTGGACAGCTGTGATATTTCCACCCACTGTACATCTTAATTTTCTCTTCAGAAGTTATTTTTTCTCCCAAACAGACAGGTTCACATCTAGGAGACTAGATGGGAATTGAAACTCTGGAAGACAGACATTCAGCTCTGAATCCAGGCATGTATCTCTGTATTTGTGCCATCTTCCATAAGACAATAAATCTCACTATGCCTTGGTACCCCCCAAAAAATGTCAAGGGGGTAACAAACTGTTGTTTTAGCTAGAAAGGCCACCAGAGAAGGATCCATCTCTACTTTGGCCTTTGTATGTGTTAAATACTGCAGACAAATACTAGGACTCCAGCTGAATGAGGCTGTTTAAGTGGTACCATGAAGTGAGCACAAATCAATACCATTTGCAATAGTTCTTTTAATCTGGACTTCCAAGATTTTATCATAATTTTTCTTCCAGTGCTTTGGCTTTTAGCATAACTTTGTTTTGAAATATTTATATTTGCCTCCCTGCAGAGACAAACTGCTGAGTTATTCTTTTATAAAGGAACACCAGAATTTATATAGACAAAAATAATAAAGCTTAAGTATATTGAACTCTTGTTCCAGAGAGTTCACAGAACACAAAAATTCTTTATTCACTGTTTGTCAGTATGGGAGTGTGATATAAATGAGTTAGATTTCATACTGCCATGTGTGTGCAGGTGTTTTTACAAACCTTTTACAAAACAGATGCAATATATCTACTGCATTAATATTCCAAGCTTTTCAAAAACAATTTAAATAATACAAGCACCATAAATAGAGGCTTGCTTGTGTATTATAGGACATACTGAAGGAATGGCAAACTCTCAAGCCACACTGTTATGATTTGACTCTACAATGCAGCTGGAGGAAAATTTCCATTCTCATTCAACGTGAGCTGAGAGAGCACAGAACTGGATGAAGTAAGCTCAATATGCCACTGCCAACAGGCAAATAACCATGAGCAGAATTATTTCATTTGTCAGTCTTTGCCTCTCCCTTTTCTTTGGCCTCCATGTGCAGACTGTTGTCATCTTGAAGTGAAAAGTTGCACTTGGAATGCAGTAGGACTTTTAATTAGTGTTTTAGTAAGCTCAGCTGTTGTATTTGTAATAAGTAGTATATTCCATAGAGTAACATTTACCATAATATTTATAAAAAGATTCCAAAAAGCAGGGAAGACTCAGAAAAAGATAAAATTACTTATTTTCCTATTTTGCCTCATTCTTCACATGAATTACAAAGGTCTTCATCTAAGCAATAAAAAAAAAATAAATGCAAAGCTGGCTTTGAATTTGTCCCTGTTTTAGCCACAGCATTTTCAGAAGACAAAGACTGCTTTGTTCTGTCTGGCTACAAGTTTACAGCAATGCACTGACTTACAAAGAATAAAGCTATCTTCACCATCAGAAAGCCTAGAATTAAAATTTTTTAAAAGAAAAAATTCCAGGTCTGCACTCTGTCTATTCCTAAAACTCCTCTGAAAAATAAAGGTGTAAGAGCTTAGATCACCTCTAGAATCTCACTGCAACATATTCTTAATGTGGGATGGCTAGCCTAGAGACCAGGTTACTAACTTGTGAGGGAAACATTATTTATTTCCTAACCAATAGCCTGCTTGTTAGGTTAGGTTAAAGTCAACATATGTAGGCAGGTAATTCAAAGTCCTTAAACTGGACTAGTCAGCCCAGGGACAACCAGTCAGTGGAATGCTCTGATTTTCTGGCTGCAGCCAGGGTAGAGCTTTGATGTGTAACCTGCGGCAGCAACAGGAGCAGCAGTGTCTCCCTCAACAAGCACTAGCCCAGCACTTCAACACTGCTCCTACTCCAAAGCTTATTTCCCCAACATCTGAGAAGAACACAGAGATATGTATTCACATAGGATGCTGAATTATGAGCTGGGATGACTTTTGGCTTAAGGATCATGATGAAGGCAAGTTTGTCCCCAGACACTAAAGAATGAACTCTGAAAGCTTAAGTAGAAAAATGGATGCTGTTTCAGGCCCCTGCTGGAGATCTCTAGTGACAAGATAATGTCTTACAGGCTGAACATTAAAACTGAACTGGAAACCTACAGAGGAACAATCTGGCCTTGCCTGCTTTTGCTCCTGACTGTATCCTCGTTTGGGATCCTGACTGTGGATCACAGTTTGCTGTGTCTGGGTGCACCAGAGGACCCTGTCCATGATCAGAGCACATGGCAGTGCCTGCAGGGAGCAGAGCCTCAAGGACCGTGGCCAGTGCAGGGCTGTGGCCAGCTGGTGATGGCACAGCCCTTGTGTGGCTCCCCTCGGCTCCTGGCTCACACTCCTTTGGGGAGCAGCCAGCCCTTGCTGCTCCCTGTCAGACAGACGGGTTTCTCCCCCTCATGAATGGGTTGAATTCACAGCAATGTAATTTTCTGTTCAGCATGCACTTAGATACCGGGGAGTCCAAATTTTACATGGAAAAATATTATGTTGTCTGGTTTTGCCCAGTAGGTTTCCAAACTTCATACTATATCCATGAGTGAAGACAGCCAAGTAACATGTCAAAAGCAGAAATTTTTAGCTTTGGAGTCCAGGTGCTAGAGTGAGCATGGACTGAACAAAACCACAATGAGTAATGATGTGTTTTGATTATAAACCTTCTCCACATGTGGCCTTCTGCAGATTCTGAATGCATCATACTTGCTGTCTATTAATGACTACTCTCTTCTCCCACAGGGGGAAAGCAGAATTATATCAAAAAGTGTGACCTGGAGTCATTTGGTGCAAATTCTCAAGGACCCATTTACAGACAGTCAAAAGTGTACTCTGCTATTTTTTTTGTGGCGTTCTCATTGCTACATATGGAACTGAACCCTTCCCTGACCTTTCTGGTTTAATCAGCCATATACAGGCAGGGGGCTTGAAGTTCAAACCATGTTTATGATGGCAGAAAGCAAATATATTACTAGTTAGCCAAATGCACATTTGATAATAAACACTTTGTCTTACATTTAGGGTGAGCTAGAAAAACAAAACTTAAAGATTTCCAGTTAGAGACATATTTCTGAAAGAAAAAAAGAATCAACCAAAATATTTCCCCCCCCTTCATACCTCTCACACCACTATACGCTATTCCAGCAGAAGGAAAAGAAAGTCAGCTACTCTCAGTTCTGTTACAGTTACCAGATTTTTTTAACTTTCAAACCTAATGTGAGCATGGTAAGAGTCAAAGGCATAATTCCCTAAAAAACCAAGTTTAAAACATCATAATGTTTTATATAAAAAGTTACATAAAGTTGCAGTCATGTTTCATGTACTACTAGGAACGTTTATTTAAATAAGAAAGCACAAGGCTACATGATGAGTTTTATTGCCAGTGGAATCAACCACAACAAAGACTTATGCACTGACCCAGAGGAGCAAGGGAGACTAGTCTGGAAAAGATGATGATATTTTTCAAATTAAAAGCAGAACTGAAGAACTTAATAAGACACTGCTGAAATTTGAGACATTCATGATCAACCATCATGGGACAGAAAACCCAAGAAGAATTATAATGACTGCTTCTACTCTGACCTACATGGATTCAGTCTCTGGGCATATCTTTGTTCAGCTATTTAGGATATGCTGATCAGCTGTTTTGCTATTTGGAAATAGCTAGATTTTAGCTACTTCTTTTTCAGATACATGTATATTATCAACTCTAAAGAGTGGACTTTATGATTAATCATGACATTTATTCCATCAATATTTTTCTAAAAGACTGAACTTCTTTTACACCACTGTATGACTATTTTATGTCTCCTTTTCCTCATCAAATTTGTCAATGCATAATTTAGGATTTGGTGGGGTTTTTTTTTGTTTGGTGGGGTTTTGTTGGGATTTTTGTTTTGTGGGGTGGGTTTTTTTGGGTTTTTTTGGTAGGTTTTGGTTTGATTTTAATTCTTTTTCTTTTTAATGACTATAGAAAAATAGCAAGTCCAGAAATCCCTGCTAATGAAGTAAATTTTCTCAAAATCAACATAGGGACATACCTATGGATAAATTCTTATATGGACACTCTTTTCCTATTTAGCTGACACAAAGCCATTCTTTAAAACAATACACTAGAGTAGTGGGTGATCACAAAAAAGATACCTAAAATAAACTTGTCAGAGTCAACAGTTTGTCGGTTCCACTAAAGGAAACTGGGGGCTGGTAGATGCAATTAAATCACACAGGCTTTGACTGTCAGCTTTGTCATATGATTTTAATTGCATCCACCTAAAAATCCAAAGTATTTAGAAACACATTAAAGAAAAAGTAAAGAAAGAAAGTGGTGACCAAGAGCAGCACAAATATGTGGTCTGGCTTCAGCTAAAAGAACACTGGTTTGGGTAGATACTAGACAAAATAATAAAAGATTCTCTTTAATTCCATATGTACATTAGTTGTAGTGTTTAAAAAAAACTCCTGTTATTATTTCCATCACAGTTATTAGACTGTTTTTGATATTCCTTTAATTACTGCAGTTAGTTCCTATCACAACAACCAAACTTAAGGAGCCAATCTTTCTGGCACTGCATGGAGCAGAACTCCTGCCACAAGCTGTGGTAGATAAGCAATTAAGGTGTGAAAGGAGACAGAAATCAAGTAGAACCATAAATGTGATAGGATCAACCAGCACATTTCTTCCACAGTTTGGAGATGGGTGGGTTACTGAACACAGCCTCAATTGTACAAAAGAATAAAAATAACCTTGAGAAAAGACAACTCAGAACAGGGATATGTATATTCAGTGCTCCCCAGTCATGGCCTCTTTCCTGTGTAGAAATTTTGTCTGGGTGGAATTTGAGGATATTCAGCATTGTCTAGGATTTCTGAACATCTGGCAGATTGAAAAAAAAAAAAACAAAAACCCTCTGCAAAAGGTCTGACCAAACTTTGCTGCCAAACATCCAGAAATATTGGCTGTGGCCTCAGTGCATGCACAGATCAGTTGCAGGGGACAGTGTTTTAATTCCAGCACTATTAAGCATCATCACATGCTGTGCACACAGACTACACAAGGAATGCTTAAATACTTCTACCAGGAAAACCCTGAGTATAGCTATGATTGCCACGGGTGACAGGGAGACAGATGTGGAGAGACAGAAGTGGCGCTCACAGGCCACCACTCCTGCCTAGAACCTAGAAATTTCTTGAGCAGCAACTTGAACACCTACAATTTTTCTAAAGGATGTATCATTTGCAAGGCAAGGAAGAAGGGTGTCAACACAGGCTTGTGTCAGTTGATGTTTGAATAATTCTGGGTGCAAATGACACTGTGTGGGGAAGTGTTTTTGACTGAATCCCACCTTAATCTCTTCTCAGAAGAGCAGCCACTTCCACTTCGGCCTTGTGTAAAGCTGACAGTGCTTCCATATGCCAAAATAGGGTTATACAGTATAAACCCAAATAAAACCATGCATGCATTACTCATGAGAACATTTATGTGGTAAGTGAATATGATGGGAAGTTGATTACACCAAGGAAGAAGACAGAGCAGCAAAAGATCGGAACAGCATGCAATAAGCTGTTCACAGCCACCCTTTGTGATTGTTTTTGTGTTTGTGTTTTTTTCTTCTATTTCAGCTGCCTATACCTCTCAATGTCTGCCTAAGAAAAAATATCTAAGGAACTCCTTCCTGCACCACATTTTTCCCAAGAATGCTCCAGTGCTATGTGGAAAGAAAGATCAAATAAAATCCACAGTCAAGTCAAGAACTTTTTCAACTCTTTTCTCTTCAAAATATGTCTGTGTTTCATATCAGGTTTCTGGGAGTATCACAGTATCACAGATCAGCACAAGTCCTCTCACAGCACTCAGTTCCATCAGACAACTGTCTCCCATGAAAATATGGGTCTCTCCTGAAATTCTTCCTTATATGGTTCCGAACAGGCATCCCTCCAGAAAGCGCAGATCCAAAGCCACTGGCAGCTTCATGCATTTAGCTGCCCAGTACATTCTGTAACACCAAACATCTCAGGCCAACAGCAAAGGATGTTGTGCCATGTCATCATCCTCTGTCATTACATGGGCTCCTCTCAGATCCTGCCATTTGAAATCCAGGCATGTGGTGTAATTTAAGGCATTCTTCTGGAGTGCCTGCTGACTGAGGGCTGGAAATGGCACACACACTGGTGTCCCGAGTCCAAATCTAAGGGAAGATACCAAAGGCTTTGCCATGCATAGCTCCTGCTATGCATGTAAAACATGTCACAGTAAAACAAATAGGTTAAAAATTAGTTTTTATGTTAGGAGGTAGTTGAAAGAATTTATACATGCTGTGGGAGTGTTTGCCTTTAAGAGTATTCATTCATGTAATGCTTCCCTGTTCTTTACCTCTTCACACACTGCAGAAATGGGTCTCCTCTCTATCCCAGAATAGATGGCAGAATCACTGCTGATTTTCCCATTACCTCTTGTTTCTTACTGCCTGATCCAAATTCATTTTTTTTGGCATGTTTTTCTAAACAGTACCTATGCAACCACCAACAGCAAAAACAACTATAAGTCATCAGGCTTAACTGATTTTTAACAGATGCAACAGAAGGTGGCAGAAGAACAACCAGAAAGTACATTAAAAGGGGAGGCTTTGACATTGACCTGGCTTGCCTTGAAATTTACCATCCAGATCCCTTAGCTGGTGATGGATGGGGAAGAGCAGAACAGTAACTACTCAATGGACACCAAACTAAATTTAGTACCCCAACACTTAATCAAACCATGAGCTACATGAAGCCTATCTCCCTAGGGTTAGATTACCAGACTAGATTTAATAGTTTGATACCTTAGTTTGGCAATGGACCATGTATGATGGCCCACATGAAGCAGAAAAACCACCCATGCTGCACTTTTGCCAGCTGTACAATGCTTTGTCCAAGGAGGAAAATTCTTTCCCGACCCCTAGGAAATGGGTTTGTAGTCTGCAGAGTATTTGGCTGCTCCTCTCAAGCAGAGTTATAGCACAAGTAGTTTTTTAGGCTCATAAAATTAAAGATCATCAATATTACCCTCAAAAATTTTATCTATGAAAATAAGGCAGGTTAAGTGCTTGCCACAATCAAATGCACAAGTTAACATCCAGTGTTCAATACAACCAAGAAAGAAGTAGCTTAAAACAAAGACTGGTAACATTTTGGCTTGCTCTCCTTTTCCAGGAGTGTCTTAAAGGTTCTGACAGATGAGTTAAAATGCCTTAACACAGGGCACAGATTAATGTCTTGAGCTGTTCACCTCATACATGATGTGCCATTGAAGAACAGCATGTCAATCCAGTCCTAACAAGTTGAGAACATACAACACAATTTCACAATTATCTGGGGTGGTTATCCTAAAAATCACTACAGCAATTTATTGATGAACAACTGAGATG
The DNA here is from genome assembly GCF_001522545.3 of Parus major. Taxonomy (NCBI): domain Eukaryota; kingdom Metazoa; phylum Chordata; class Aves; order Passeriformes; family Paridae; genus Parus; species Parus major. The sequence goes on from NC_031776.1 coordinate 27,536,170, forward strand.
TCCATCCAGCAGATCTTTAGGGAGTATCTAGTGAAGGTAACCTTGCCTTTGCCTTACTGTTTCTACTCTGTGCTCCAAGCCAAAGTCATGCTCATACTCTTGAATGACTTGAAAGTTAAATCTTGATGATTTAACTTTCTATGCTGAGGTACCACTGGAAAACTGAGATCTGCAGTCAGATAAAAATAAAATTCCTAAGATATTAGCAAGAAGATCAAAGTGGTAGTTGAAGGAACAGGAAATAAAAAAATCCAGTTAAAGGAAGCCCCAGTTTCTTTCTACCTCAGATTTCCTACATTTATGGTCTAGTCCTCAATTTCTGCACTCTCTTTGATCTTGAATTGCCATTTCACACAACTTATCTAATAACGCCGCTGGAAAGAAAACCAGCAAGTTTAATTCTGGGGCCCTCTCTTCCTTGTTCAGTTAATGAGAATACAGGATCATCACAATATCAGATTTATATCCTGTCTTGGATTCTAAAAACATTTGTTCTTTCTGATAAGATCAATTCCACTGCAAAGAAACTCTTTGAAGAAAAGCTCCTGTCTAGCCATTTTAAAAACTTTTTATTTTTCTTTAGCCTGAGTCTGGTTTAATATTTATACTTCAACAAGATATCATAACATCTGTAGCCTGGATAGGTTTACCAGGATAGAAAAACCTAAGTATGTTGAGTACCTTCTATTACTGTATCATAATAAATTGTTTTTGTTAAGATTGTCCTTCTGAACCTGTTTTTCTGAACAGGTCAACTGTCCTTCTGAACCTCTGAAACATTAAAGTGGAAGAAGAAGCAACCTTGTATTGCCCAGCTGAAGATGGAGACAGACGACAACAGCTCTGCAGGCTCCTGCAGCTGTTCAGGGACAGTGCCTTTCAAAGGGGGCTGTTGTGTTCCCCCTTATTTTGCCCATGTCATTAAAGTAAGAGCACAAACAAAACACTAATGCTGTCACCCCCCTTTTAAGTACAGAAAATTAAAGGTTTTGGCCATGCTCATATGCTGAACTGCCAGAAGACATATTTAGATTTTTCATCAAGTAAGTCCAAGCCAGGACTTCAATCAAAGTTTTGTTCCTTCAAGGAAATTAAACTTGACATTTTAATTAGTATTGAATTTGTGTATTTTTTTCTAAGCTACTTAAAAAAACCCTCAGACTTTACTCTCCCAATCTTCAAAGTGGCTTTAAAAAGGGGATAGGTATCCCTGGAAAATTAACACTTTAAAACCAGATATAAAAAAAATGCAAAGCAGTGATGGCACTCTAGCTTGTAGGTCATTATATTTTACAATTGTTTCCATTTGACTTAAATAATAAAAACTGTGCAGAGTGCAATAAAAACTGGGAATATCCCACTTGAGCTTTTAATTAGGAAACATGAGAAATATGAAACAAAATCCCAGCATATGCTTCAACTTTGATTTCACTGAACTGTTACTGCAGCATAGCCTGGAAGAACCAGTTGGAATTAAAACAGCATTGTACACAGGTGCCACATGGAGAAAGTAGAAGCATGCTGCCATTTTCCTACTGCATTTGAAGAAGGTGAAACAATGAGGGGAAGAGAAAACACAAAGAGTATGGACAAAAATGCTCATGGGGACTGGCCAATGTTGTACGTACTAAGTGCTTCTGACTGGTGCCTTAAAAGCACCTAAAAGTAAGCAATTTTTTTAAAAAAAAATTCTTGACAGTTTGGTTAAAAACTGTTCCTTGGTTTAGGCACTTTACTGAAATTTGCTTTCTATGAAAAATGCCAAATTTTCTTCAAAAAGTCAAATCTAAGAACTACTTCTGAGTTTAGCTCCAGCACTTCAGAATTAATATACTCCAAAACCTTTTTTCCCACACAGTTCCTGTTGAAAAATCCCAGTTCCTGGCCTGGTCTTAAATAAACAAATAAGATAAATATCAGATGCCCTCTACCGGCCCTGTGTTTAAGTTAGAGTTTCAAAAGTTAAGAATTTCCCAAATTCCTTCTATCCCTTGCTTTTGTTACAGCAGAGTTGCAGTTTCCTGCCTCTGTCAGATGAGTTCCTCCACTTCAAAGATTAAAAGTGCGGTCAGTTTGACGGTGCAGCTGTCAGCATGCAATCGGAGCGTGACAGGAGCCAAAGGAAGCTGAAAGGACTGAGAGGGAAAGCTAACAGCTCCAGGAAAAAGAACTGTGTTAAGGGAGGAGAAAGGAAGATAGCTAGAACAAGGATGAGTACGTACCAGGACTGACACATGAAAGATGCCAGGATGGACAAGTCAATATCCCAAACACGAAGGGAACAGGGGGTACATACCCCACTAGACAGCCTTTTAAACCCTTTGAGTTAATTAGTTTCCCTGAACAAATCAGTCTTTCCCCTGAAAACACTCTTTTTTCTTTCAAGTTAAGAACATGTATGGCAGGTAGTGCAGATACAGGACTATCACAACACTCGTTGCAGATTCCTACCTTGCCTGCTAGGAAGGATATGCCGCAGCAGGGTTAGGTTTGTGTCACACATGAAGCTTCATGAATGGGCAGATGTTTGGGATGCAGGGATGTGAATGTGCAGTAGGAGAATATGAAGAATTGCAGCAGAGGAACATGCTGACTAGAGACAGCCCTTGAAGCAGTTTCTCACTGATAATAACCTCAGTTCCTGGCACACTCAGTGAAGTTATACTTGGCAATGCTCAGGTTTTGCAACACTGTCCTCTACAGAGAAACAGACCTGCAATGCTCCTGCCTCCCCAGAAGGGTAAACATTGGTGTATTCTTCTTGAGTAAAGATTCCATATTGCAGAGGCAACTTTTGCAGACTTTGCAGCCCCCAGGTCAACTTCAGGAAAGGGCAAAACCCAACAAAGACACCCTCCATTGCCTGTTTCTTACCTTCCCCTCAAACCTGGCGGTGGCTCCCAGCTGCACCCGGATATTCCGAGGAGGAAGGGTAAATGCTGGTGCTTCAGCAGGGACCGGGGGGCTGAGTGTCAGGGAGGTTTTGGAGACTCGAGTAGATGTCACCAGTTTCACATCCCCCATGATGTGGACTGCAAAAGAGAAACAAGTGGTAATACACTAATTATGGTCTTTAATTACCTTTGTGACAGAACCAACTAGGAATAAGAGGCAGAGGTTCTGTATGTGTGCTGTACCTGGGTACATGGCAGGATCTTCATTCTGAGGTGACAGGTGTTATTTTCTGGGAGGGGAAATGAGACCCAGGAATGGTGCCTGTGCCCACAGTTGTGGTCAGGGTCACAGTCTTGAGGTGAACTCAGTTTGAACTTTCAATTCCCAGGCCAGAGCCTTAACCAAGAAGTCATCCTTTACAACTTCACTAAAAGGTAATCACTTATTTCAGGAGGATATTTTCATACACTAACTTTGATTTTCCTGGCCTGGAATACAACAAAATCAGTAAGTCTCAAAAATGAGGCAGTGTTAAACAAGTACTTCTGAAATAAAGAGACCTCTGTTTGCACTGGATTTAAGTTGCAAGTGGGAATGTGAAAAATCTGATTTTTCATACCAAAGCTTTCAAGATCTTAAGAAATATCTGGATATCTCCCTGCAAAGTACTGCTGGTACAGAACAAATGCTTTTGCAGAAATTCAAAGTCTTTTCTTTACTGCAAACCCTTCTTACAGTGCATAGACCAGTAAAATAGCTTGGTAACCAAATTTCCTAACGCTACAAGTATGGCATTTTAGAGAACTAGTTATGGTTATCTGCTTCAGAAGGAATTCTTCTGCTGAACAGTTCATTTCCCAAGAAAAAGCAAAAATTATTGTATTTTTTAAAAGTAAAATTACATGGTTTTCAGGAAAAAAGTAGTAGCTGACCCTAATTCCTTGAATTGTCTATATAAATTAGAAGCCCACTGTAAAATGCCTGTTTAGTAGACAAGTTCAGTAAAGACAAAACCCGAGAAATGGCTTAACCCACTAGTAAGTCACGTGAAACCATGAAAAATACTGGACTTCCAGTCTTAATCCTCTGTCATACACACCTGTGATAGACTATGTATTTATCCGTCTGATTCTGATAAAAGTTGCAATTAACAATACTTGACTAAAAAGTGAAACTTCAGTTTGAATAAGAGAAAAATCAATTAAACTAAGGCCACATTACTCTTGACTGTATGAAGGGTTTTTCTAGAACAGGCTGCAGCTATCTGCAGAGCAGGGGAACAGAAAACTCATTCATTTCCAAACAGGACTTACACTCCAATGTCACATGTATGCACCTGGAAACCCTGTCTGAAACTCAGTTTTCCACAGAACATACGTGACACGCTCCATGAACAAACAGAAACACCTTCTCTGTGTTTATCCAAAACAGTTAAAGAGGGCAGCTCCTCTCACAGAAGATATTAGTCTAAAAGTTGCATATTTCATCTGAGATTTTTCTCCTTGACAACCAACAGAGAGAAAGAGGAACCTCCAGAGGGTGTTTTGGTTCTAAGGTGTGGGAGCCACAGAGCTTTGTGCTTCACAGTATGCACTTGTCAGGAACTAGTTTAGAAGGAAAATCCTTCCAAGATATCAGATAAATGATGCACAAGGATTTTCAAATAATGCTTGGAATATCTTTCCTCATTTATAGGAAAGCAGATGATGTGGACTTCAGAGTTCTTCTGGCATAGTGTTCTGTTAGCATTTCTGTATATTGACATCAAAACCCCCAGAAAATACTCTAGTGTTTCTAGAACATTCTAATTAATTTGAATTACTGAGGTCAACACAGAAATAGGATAAAAATTATTTCCTTAACCATGATGTATAGCTTCAAACTGAGAAATTCTGCCTTCATTTCCACAAGTTAAATTTGCAGTGAACGTCTGTACTGACACCCAGTCACTTGAGAGCACAGCATAAGTCTTCCTTTCCAGTATAAGCACCTCTTTAAAACCTACACAAGAAAAAAAAAATTCTTTGTACTGTAAAGAATGATATGAAATCACAATATCATTTAAATAAGAAAGAAACTGACTGCATTTCCAAAGACACAAGATGAAATCAAAGCCTTTCTTCTCTTCTAACAAATGTACTTAGTACCTGAGGGGACAAACACTTAAAGTCTCTCACAGCTATAGCTACCACAATAAACAACAATTTCCCTGAAAAACAGGAAGAATGATTTGTTCAACTAATTGTTCTTTCATTAAGGACAAGACTCCAAATTCAATTCTCTACTCAGCTAAAACCACAATTTACCCCAGTGGACTTTCATTCAACTACACAGCTGTAAACTGCTGCATACTGAGTTCCTATCTGCCAGCACATTTCTAAAATTTATTTTTCAAAGACCAAACTTTTCAAATTAATCAATCTTCAGTACTTCTTCCCACGTGTCCTTCTCCCCTGCTAAGATACACCTTTCCACAGTCTATAAATGTTTCATATTTGCAATGTCTCCCTAGCTTTGAACTCTTAATCAGTCCACTATTAAAAACCTGCAATAAAATTTTCAGATCACCAGTAGTGACAATAATGTGCCAGGTATAATGCAGATGGTATGAAAGTCTTTTCTTGTCAGGAGGCACTATAATGCAACACAATCTAAATTGCAGTGAAGCTGCAATACAAACCATAAGAGGCCAGTAACAAAACTTTTCCTTCCCCACACATCTGTGTCGACTTTGCAGAGTGTTTACGAGACCAAAACAACATCACAGAAAGCACATGCCACCTAAATGTTGTTTTAAAAATAATGTTGTAAGGGTAGTAAAATTGAAAACAAAGCTAAACCCAACAGCCAGCATCCAGAATCCAATTCAAACGATGTTCACCCATGCAAAGAGCATGGTGAACACTCCACTTTGGCCATTGTCATTGAAAAGAGCAGGCTGAAAAGAGCAAGAGGGAAAATTATAGGTACTCCAGATGCTCACAGGACTTCTACAGGGACAAAATGCTCAAGTATCTGTACATAGGTGTGATGCACAGAAACCTGGATATGGTACTAAGTACCTGAAACAGACACTGGCACATTGCTGGAAAATACACAACATTCAACATCCACTCATCCTCCAAACATCACTGGGCCCAGGAATGCATTGGACAAACTGTCCTGTGGTTAAAGTCCAACTCCAAGCTCTACACAAATGAAATTAAAGAAAAAAAGAAGAAGAAAAAAGAAAGAGTGTAGGAGGAAGTAGAAAGAAAGAAAAAAATCCAGAAATCCTGAACAATTAAGCCACTGTTACTGATCAGGTTACACTTCTATTGCATGTTGGTAAATACCAAAAGCTATGGACAAATTGATGTGTAATATGGTGAGATTGTAAAGCATAAAGACATAGCTAGTTTTTTTCATAAGAACATCTTCCAAAGATTTAAGGTTTTCCTAAATAAAGTGTCTAAAAAGGATTGAATTTACAAATTAAATACTAGCTCAAATCAGCACAAGCAGTTTTCTAGCAACATAAGCCTCTAATCATCCACATTTAGCAGTCTGACTTTAATTAACTATGGATGCTTCTAGTAAATAATTAGGAAGTATCCTTTTACAGCTTAGAGGATGTTTAACAATTTTGTTCCTAAACAAATAACTAATTCCATGTTGTGCAGTCTGGTGTTACTAGGGAACTACCATGTCCAAATATTTTAAAGAAATAATGTTCCAGAGAACAAATCTTGTCCAAGCTTACAATTTGATAGAACGGAAGAAAGCACACACCTAAAAGCTATGAAATGTGCCTGATTTTTTTTTTCTTTTATTTAAGCAACGCTATAATATAAGAATATCCCTAAAATATTTTTCTTAGATATTTCAAGCTTGCTTCTGAATAAGAATTCAAGGATGCTACATGAAATCCTAACATTTCATACCATATGAACACCTAGATTGTGGTCTTTAAACAAAACCAACTGTAACTAAAGTTGCAATGCAAACATTGTGGTATTAAACATAAAAGAAAACCACCATGCAAATGTTGGCCTGTAGAGTACTGATGTGGTTAGACAGCATTTCTAATCTGGATTTCTTTTTTTTTTTTTTTTATTCTTAATCCTCTCTAAAAAGCACATAAATCCTTACAAATTCTCACAATGTGCCCTCTAATCTTTCTAATACCAAAGCAGACTAGTGTGTTTCAAGCATTTTCTACTGGGAACAAATCTCTGTCACTCAATACTCTGCTCCCAAAAATAAACCCAGGAAAGCAAACACTAAGAAATCCACCTCTAGGTTTTTTCTCCTCCACTTATTTTATAAAAGTAAATACTTACCATCAGCTTCCTACATAACCATTTAATTATACCAATTTCCTTTCACCAAGTCCTTCCTCCGAGGCAGGAGAGAAATGAGCTGCAGAGAGTGCCTGTGTGTGTGTGTACGAGACAGCAAGCTCAGGCAAGTGAGAGGAAACCAGAGCTGCCAGCGGAAAAACCTTTATTTGACTTACTGATATTGCAACTCTACACTAAGCAGCACATTTTCACTTGGTCCAGCTATTCTGTTATTTTAGTCAGACTGGATTCAATAACCCCTGAACCATCTCTGAAATCTGGATACAACCTTTTGAGTGCTTTAAAAATATGAGCTAAAGGACAGACAGCCCTGGGCTTGGAGCATTTGTCTGCTGTTTGGGAGTCCTGGTTGAATTCCCTGCTCCATAATGGGCTGCCTGCATGACCTCAGGCGAGTCACTAAGCCTCTCTTTTGCCATGGCTCCCCATTTGTAAAGTGGGGATTATTGTACTTCCTTACCACAAAGAAGTGCTGTGAGGATAACTATATTAAAGGGTGGGAGCCAGGCTACAGTAAAGGACCACATAAATAGAACAGCTAGCAAAAGGCACAAAATTACCATAAACTTACAGGAAGCTGGATCTCATCATACCTTCCTTTTTTTTATAAATCAGTTGGGGGGTGTTTTTTTTTAAAGCACGTATTTTAAAACACTGGGTACACTTTATTCCCTTACACAGATCACTGAACTCAGACTTTTGCCAGGGACTAAATGCTATCCATTATGCTTCAAAATCTTCAGTATTTAAATTAAGTTCTTTTTTTTCTATTCTAAACCTGCTTGAGTTTCCCCTTCTCACACAGTTTATTTCCTTTCCTACAGCTTCTTTTTTTTACCACAGGGCTAATGTGCACAAGGACTAACATGTGGTTACCATACTTCTGCACAAATCTATAGCTTAACACGTTCTCTGAACTGCAGACATGAATTTTTGCAGCCATATGACTTGTGCCTATCTTTTCAGTCTTGCCCTACAAGACCACACAAGGAACTGTCCTGCCTTCTGTCAGCTACTGGTACTCAAGAACCAGCATGTAGAAAGAACAATAAACCATAAAGGATCAGCAAATGTTATAAATTTGTGTGTCTTTTTAGCAGAGAGAGAGAGACTGGAAGCTGGAACAAGAAGCAGGGGACTTGGAATGACACCAATCATGGCCATGCTGCTCTGGGCAGCTTCTCCTTCAGACAAAGGAACTGTAACAGGTATTGGGCTCTATACCAACAAGATTATGATGCTAGGACTAATTTGAACTGGCAACAAGATTAATATGAGTGAAATAAGTATTTTTCTTTCTTGAGGGGATAAAAAGATACTGCCCACAAATCATGCTTTTTGTGATGTTCAGATCTCCTGCCTGTACTCTGCTATTTGTAGGTCTTTCTAAGTGCTGTGGTCAAACAGAACCTCAATGTGTCTTGACACTATAGGAGTAAAAGAGATTTCCTATCAGTACTGACTTGACTAAGGTTTCTTCCTCTGTTACCTCATCAATATGTTTCTTGTTCTCTACAAACCTGGTTTCTAGAAAAGTCAGTTTTTCTTTTAAAAAAAATAAATTTTAGGAATTTTCACCCCAGACTCCTAAACGTCCTGACCTTTTCCCAGTAAAATTTGATAGCTACTACTAGATATTGCAGTAGGAACAGGATCAGATGCCAAATCTTCATGCACAACTCCATGATCCAAAAGTTTTGCAAGCTAAAGTTTTGGCAAATGTGTGTAAAATCCTTGAGCATGTTCCCACAATATGCTATTGCATAACTGACCCACAGAAAATGGGAATTACAGATCAACTGGCAACTTGTGCTAAAGTTTAGACTCAGTAAAGTGACAGAAAAAAAAATCCAAACTAAGTCACAATCTGATTTGTGACAATCACTTCCCAGATTTTCCCAGAAGCAAGTAAGTTCTTCAAATCCCATAATTTCAATGCCTTGAATTTCACATTCAGCACCTCAGCCATGAGGCTTTGCAGTAGCATAAATCTTGCCCATCCACAGATAAAGGAAAGAACAGGTTCAAGCTGTTCCAGGTCTCATTTTAACAAAATACTATTGCAGCCCTATGTCCATTCTGAAACAGTAAGGTTTTCCAGGATGCTTCAAATACTGAAATACTGACAAGCTCTCATGTAGCTGCATGTGAGATTCTGACAGGGTTTGAGCTATGAAATATAGAAGGAACTTTCCAAAATGTAGCAAGGCCATTTTTTAATGTCTCTTCTAGGAGTTTGGCCTACGTTGTTAAGAGATAAGAGGTGTTCTGTGGCAGATTTCCTTTATTGTATATCTTGTGTATCCTTCCAAGAAGTACAACTATTTCTATATACTTTTCCAAGTGATATTCAATTGATTAGCTTTGGCTGAATATGCAAATCACAACAGTGGCTACTGTAGAAGAATCTGGAGGTAGAACTGGCTAATCTGGTGTGACTCAGAAAAAACTTCCTAATTTTCCGATGGTAAGTCTCCAAAAGAGACTAAAATATATTATACAGCTTGAATGAAACAGAACATAATTATTTTTAGTGTAGAGAGATGTAAGAAATGAATCTGTCTAATCAATAAACTTTTTTCTTTTATAATATTTGCATAACTAATACAGCACGGACTTTAAACTGAAATGGTTTCCATGGTACAATGCCATAGATGGGTGAGAATTTTATCCTGATCTTATGTGAAAGAATATCTCAAGATGATGCTAAGTGACCTACATTTACTTAAAGCCACGTTTTTTAAAGGACAAGGATGGAAGTAAAAACCTTTATTTATATAAAACCTATAAGAAAACAAATGAAAAATCATCCATGTTATTTTAAATGAAAATCACGTCATTCATACTAGTCTGTGCTGTCTAGGAAATATCCATTAGCAATGATGACCTTCTTCCAGTTACAAACAGTTGTAAATGTCCTTTAATTTGCCTCAATTTATCAGTGCTGTTCAGGGTACTAAATAAAGATACAAGGCCCATTGGATCTGTAAAAATATGTAATGTCACTTACTCTCAGTAGTTCATGTGGCTGCAATGGAATGTCTAACATGAGCCCTGATGTTTGCCCTTGAACAATTACACCTTAAAGATTTATTGATAAATTAAAGCAGCTGTAAAAGTTATTTCAGGTACAAGGAAGGGTTAATAAATATATAGAAAAGTGAGAAATAAATGTGTACCTTTGATAACATAGTTTCCTCTTGATTATAAACAGACATGCTACATTATTCAATTATTCCATTACCACTGAGCATTAAACTGTAGGAAAGAACACACCCATTACAAAGCAGCTGAACATGTCTTAAAAGAATGCAATGACATTTGAAGACTCAGGTTTAATTTGAAACATCAGATTAAGAAGCAGTAAATCAAGAGAGACCACAAGAAACAGCTTCTTTGCAATTGTTATCTTGGAAGAAATATGAGTAACTAAATGTGACATGCATTGGGCAGGTTCAGTACAGCATCCATACCTAAGAACTGTTTTACAGCAGCAAATTGAAGCCAGAGGGAAGCCCAGATGGCAAACGGGATGCAAGTTGGGCTTGTTCTTGCTGATTCCAAAGGGGCTGCCTATAGAAGCACACTGGGAGAAGTAATTTGATCTGACTTCAAAACCTCCTACAATTCTAGTTTATAAGCAACATTTTGAAAGAAGGGAAAAAAAAAAAAGGCAAGATCTACAAAAATGTTTTCAGTACACTAAGCAGCAGGTCACTGCCAATAAAATTCTACTGAGTTTTCCTTTAAAGGATCATTTCTTGTAATCAATCTATACCAAAATCCAAACACTTTGTCTAGAGAAAGTTTGGACTAAAAATCTCAATATGAATTTCATCATTGACAGCTGGTCTCATAAAGGATCAAACTTCTAGTAACATCTTTCGCAGTCCTAAAAGAAGGATTTTCAGTATATGCAGAGCATGCACTCAGAGTATCTGAAGAGAGATTGCACCAGGCTTCATCTTAACAACAAACCTTTGTGTTTAACTTGTGTTGTGTATCTTGTGCTTGACAAGTACAGAATAACTGGTACAAGTTGGTGTGTATGATAGAAACATGCATGTGACAAAGACCATCCAAAATTCAGGGACACCTCAAGGTGTGGTTATGACCCTGATCATTGAACAACAGGATCTAGACTAGTAACTTGTTTTTGCAGGAAGGAAAACAATTTTCCCAGTACTGTGCTGCCTTTCAGGATATACAGTGAGGCAAGCAGCAGGGAAATCACCAGGAAGATATTTGCTTCAGGTCATCTCCTCACAGCAGGTGGAATCTGCACTGCTCCTCCACAACCTCTATGTGTCACCAGTGGTCACAGACAGTTCACAGCCACCAGTGAAGTGGCTGACCACCACAGAACACCTGAGCATCATCTGGGAAATCCAGATGAGAAGGTATCTAGGAGGACTTGCACAAAACAATTGGGAGAGAGGCTCTAGAAACCATCTTGAAATGCAACTTGCATTTATAGAATGCATTTATAGAATGATTTTCAGTGCCAGTATAAGCTGATAGTAGCATGACATTTCAAGATAAATTTGCAACTACAGCTCTGGTTTCAGACCTTAATTCTTAATATACATAAGTCCAACAATACTTCTTTGCTAGCAGTTAAACAACACCTTACATTCAAGCCCCTTAGAAGTAATTTATTTATATTGACTCTCTCATAACCAAGGGCTGAATAAAAAGCACTTGACTTCTAAAAAGAAAAAAAAGTGCTATTTCCTGTTTATTTGGTACAGTACTTCCTTCTAGCTGAGTGCAGGTTTCAGCAAGGCTTCTAGCAGAGCTAACAAGTTTTATTGTGGTGCACATTAGCATGGGACGAGTTTTGAGAGGTTTGCCTTTGATTTAAATAAAAAGTTTTTCTGTGAAAGTCCTATTGTCACGATGTCTTAGCAGTGGTGGAAGGTTATGCTAAATCAGCATATTACAGTAAAATTTCTGTTGGTTTGAGGTTTTTTTCAGGTTCCACATTTCAAAGAGTTACCACATTAACTTTCCTTGATGCTGATGCTGCAGGTGGTCAACTGCTGTTGCCTATTTCCAAGCCAGTAGGGCCATAAAACTGCATGAAAGGTGAGTCATGGAAGATTAGTGGTTCATAAACCACAGGATTTTTTAGCCTCTAAATTTTGCTTCATGCTTTAGTTTCAAATATGTCCAGAACTCAAAAAAAACAAAGACAGACCCAAGTCTGCCAAGTTCTAAATCATCTGGGAGAATGAACACATGCACTCTACTGGCAGAGGTGTGTGAACCCTGGGGTAACATTGGAAAGAAACCTTTTCACTTCAGCCAGAGATCGACAGGGCCATGGATAAACACCACTCAGTTTCAAATTATATTGCAAATACTTAATACTGAAGGAATTAAATCTTCATTTGAAAGAGCCACTGGTCCTCTATGCTGAGATACACTGCACAAGGCCAAATTCTGAGCTGCCTTCTATTCTGTGAATTCCCATTAACTGTCAGCAGAAAACCCAGAGCCTAAGTTCTCCTGTGAGTTTATTTTTTCTGGAAAGAGAAGTTTTTTCATGCATGCAAACCAGCATACTCCAAAAATCACTGGGTATACATCAATCCTTAACAATGTATTTGGCACTGTAAAACAAAGAGAAACACCACCTTGCACAAAAAGTTATAACCCTGGTGTGAGATGGGGCTATACAATGATAGTTCCTAATTTTTCTACAGGGAAAACTTCAGGATAATGCAGTGTCTATCAGAGTGAATGGCTGGTCCACAACACCCACATTTCCCATCTGACATCTTCCTGTGACCTTCTTCCCACTCATATTCATAGATGAAAGTGAAACCTTTAAGGGTGTTGTTCCAAAAGAGCTGTAACAGACATGAAGAAGATTAAGCACTCTTCTGATGATGAAATGTGGACTTCTACATGCATCCTTCAAGCTGGAGATTTTTCTTCTACCTTACCTCTAATGTCCAGATTTTAGCAATGATGTAACCAAACAACACCAGCTCCTAACACTGAAGCCATCTGTCTGATCCTCTCACAGGTAGTCAGGTTTCACATACAGTGGTACCTGCTGCATTTCAAGCCTAAACCGCCTCAGACTTCAGAAAAAATTAAACAAAAATGGTAGCATTTTTACAAATTCTTAAACTGAATAATTCCCCCCATAAGGGCCCTACTAGGTGAACTTATGGTGGTAATTATTTTCAAAAAATTAAAAGCTTGCTGCAAAGAAAATGAAGACAAATTTATTCTCAATGTACATGGGAAGTAAGATGTGAAGTCATAAGCCTTTAATTGTACCATGGACAATTCAGATATGGGAAAAAGTTTAATTATTAAGAATTGAAGAACCCCTGGAAGAGATTGCTCCAGGAGCCTGTTGAGTCTTCAGTGCTGGAAGTCATACAAATGTCTGTCAGGACTGACACATACAGTTGATTAAGCCTTGGATAGGGGAGAAACTGGATGGAGTCCCTTCCAACCCCATGACTCTGTGATTCATCTAACAGTTGATTTTAAATTTGAACTACAATATAGGACTTTCGCATTCTGGATATGGGCCAGCAAGACAACTCTTACTCTGTAGAGAACACTGGAAATCTGAAAAGAAACAACTGCTATAAGGTGAAAAAAATCAGCCTATGAAAATATCAACAATATGAATATATAAATTATTAATATTGAAGAGCTTAGTGAGAAGCAGTGAGGCAGAAGGGATTTGGTTTAATCTTACTTCAGCATCAGTTTTCAAATCTCAATCAAATGTCCATTTCTCATAACAAGAGGATGGAAACAGCTTTCATTTGAGACTGCAGAGAGTGGGACATGCAGGCAGAGATATTAATTCTTTTAAAGACATTTCCATTTTCAAACATAAACTGCCCTGTTATATTCAAACACCACACTGCATATAAAAGTTCATTTACATACTTTTTACTGGATTTGTAAAGTAAAGAATTACAGTAAGTTACTTAGGTCACATCACATTTCTTCAGCTATGTTCTACAAAAGCACACAATGGGTGCTCCTGAAGGTAACAGCTTAAAAGTGTATAATAAAAGAAGATTCAAATGTGAATCAGTGGTTTGGAGCCTCTTCACATTTCTGTGGAGCTTGTATGGACAGAAGAATGGTTGGACTGTCTGAAATCCAGGTCTGCCCTGACTGCCCTGCTTCCAGCTGGGAGAAAAGGGCCTGTTTTTCTTTTTCTTCTTGGAGCTTCATTAGGGTGTCTCTTCCCATGAAACTCAGACCCCATCCAGTCCCTAGCCCCTCTTTACACAATATATCCATTCAATGAGCAGATCAACATTTACCCTATCAGCAGAGAAAAACTGGTAGGAACAATGAAATCTTTCCATCAAGTCCTCCATGTTTTCCTAACCCTTTTTAAAAGGCCCCAATTCAGCCAGATATGTGATGCTTTTGTGAAGATCTACAGAGACTTGATCCCATAAGTCACAAGTCTAACGAGTAACTGGCCCAGCTCTCCTCACAGGCAGGGAAAGGTAGGAGATGATTACACTGCCAGGCAGAGATGATCCCTAGAAAGGATGGAACGGAGAAGAAAAAGGAATCATTGAGATTAAAAACAAAGAAAAGAAGAGACTGAGAAGGAAAGAGAAATCAACAGGAGATGAAAGAGACAGCTGGGAGGACACAAAAAGTTGCCAGAGACGGGGAGGATTATGGTCACATAGGCAGAGAGAAAATAAGAAAGAAAATATAATGAAGGCTGCACAGACCAACCAATATTCAGATACACTCACATTATGGCTCAGAGTCATGATGGCTCAATTTTTTTAATTCCACAGTTTTAACTAAAGAAACTTCAGGACATTTTTCCCCCTACTCTCCCCGTATAAGAACAAACAAATGATCCAGGGATGAGTGAAGTTCATACAAACCTCTTTTGACAGAATTTTGTCCACAAAGATGATTGCTGAAGAATCACTCTCCACAACTCTCTCCTCCCCATTTCTCAAGCTTTGTTGTTTGCAAAGTGTTTTGTATTTCTCCCCACCCAAGTGCCTCACTCAATCTGTCTACTTGCCAGTTTAGGGCAATACTCCTTTATATGAAATCCCAACAACTGCTCTGCATGCCAACACTGAAAGTGAGCAGGTCAGAAAGACACCAATTATCCAAGTGTTGACACAGATGTGAATAAAAATGTGCAACGTTGATATTAGAAACAGAGAAGTGCATTCTCTACTTTTTTTTTTTTTTTTTAGGATAAATAAAGCATTAAAGAAGATTAAAAAAACTACAGAAAAAGCTAGTTTTTCAAACATGTGCTGACACTTCACATCCCATTACCTTTGTGGTATACTTCTTGAATACACAAAAACTGACTGTATTTTCTCCATCCTTTTTTTCCAGTTTGTATTGCATGTAGTTCCCGTCAGAGATTTTTTCCTTTAATGACAGATTAAGAAAATCATCCCCCTACTCCCCTTAAATTAGGTCCTGCTTCAATACTGAGATAGTTACACTTCTCAGCAGATGAGCATATTAAAGCCTTGAGATTAAAATTTGACGTCTCTCTGTTAAGTGTATTTTGACAGCAAATTTCAGCCATGAGGACAAAGGGCAGAACCTGGCCAGATTCTGTGTTTTGTTCTTGGCCATACATTTCATTCCACGAGCAGCAGAGGTGAGCAACAAGCAGAGTAATGTTGTCTCAGTTCCATTTTCCTCAAGTCACTAGGAAGACTGCCAATGCCTCCAGTGAGACCTGAAAGGGGAACCAGGTCCAAGGCAAGCTCCTCATTTACCAGCACTTGCCAGGAGACTTCTCTGAACTGCACAGAGAGCTCCACAGGCTCTGAAAACCAGTCTAGAACTGGGTACACTTTTAAACTCTGCAAAGAATCTCCAAATCATATGTGCCTCAGGGATTCATTCATCAATTTAAAATGTAGCAGTAGGCCTCAGTTCTAGGTGTCCATGAAGAAGTGGTCCTTAATTAATTTGGAAATAAAGGAAATGGGGAAAATGATCTTTGATTAGTATTGATGAGATCAAAAATATCAAATAATTTTATAAATATTGGGGAGGAGGATTGATAAAATATCAATAGAACTGTTATCACTGTATACCAGGAACAACCAGAAGGTTACCCTATGAAATCGTCACAGAAAGTGTCAAAATAAAATGAAAGCTCTGAACCCACATAAGATCCTCCCTTAGACAAAAAAATATCTCAATGTACTAAGAAGGTAAGAGAGAAAGATAAAAAAATACCTTTTCCCAGTGTACCCTTGGATAGAGCATGGACACAATTCTAGCAAAAGGTGGTTTGGCCTGTTAAAGAAGGAAATTTTGGTCTCTCATGGAGATAATTAAAACAGTGTTTTTCCAATAAAAGACAATTACATAGACAATTTATATCCAGAGCCTGAAAATGGGGAGCAGAAATAATTTCACTGAATACTGCTAAGATACACAAAAGTTCATTGGTCTTGCTGAGGAAATTCCTGGAATATTTGTACCTCGTGATACATATCCAAGTCTGCTGATCACAGAATGTATAGGCTTCAGGTTTAAAAGATGCCCCCAAAACTGCATGCAAAATAACTTATTGTTGAAAAACTTCTGAATACAAACACTAATTAAGAGAAATAAAATACTTAAACACCCAGTTGTTTCAAAGAAAAAAAGAGGACTAAACTACATTTAAAGGCATCAGAATGAGGTGGGTTTTTTATAAAACATCAGGTACAATTTCTGAGGAATCTAGCTGTGAAGTCAGAGGAACAAATATAAGATAATTAATAAAAATATGACTGTATGAATATATAGACTAGTTATATGCCTCACTAAACAGCTCCAAATCACAACAGCACTATTTTGACAAGTATCAGCAAATTCTAAACCCTCAGGAAGGGTAGCACAGGAAGCTAGGGTGGCAGGAAAAGCACAGGGACCTGTTTGCATAGCAAGTTAGAGGTCTGCAGGGGAATTCCTGCTATGTAACATTACAGTTCACAACACAGGAAGATTTCCCCTATTCTTCAAATACTCTTCCTACTTTTCCTGCAAGCACAACCACTTGGCTAGTTTTTCCAATGGCCATGGATCCCTTCTCCAACACCACAGAATCATTAAGGTTTGAAAAGACCTCCAAGAGCATGGAGTCCAACCTTTGAGCAAAAATAATGCTTTTAAGATTAGTATTATGTTTTCATAAGGAAAAGGAATGTTTTAATGTATGGACCTAGGATTTAAGTTGGTTTAAATAAGCCTATTTTCACAGGGCCACAGAAGTGAGCCAGCTTACACCAGCCAGGGATCTGGTAGCACATCTTTCTGTGAAAGTTTTGGCAGCTGAGTGTAAACCCATTAATCTTGAACTACGGGACTACAGTTCTGTGAGATCAGCAATCACCATGACCCTGTAGTATTTATTCTGTTTCTTATCTGACAGGAAAAACCAGCCTCCAGGAATCTGCCTGGTGAGGTACAGGACAATGGACAAATTCTGCCTCTGAGGCAGTAGCCTCATATTTGGAATGACTCAGTTATCTGAAACCAGAGGCAGGTAGTGAGCGTTTTCTACTTTAGATCAAATCGATGGTCCTGCTTTCAAATAGGGGAGATATTTCAAAGCATCTTTGTGTTGCTTTAATAGAAAACTTTCAAACAGAACAACCCAGGCAAATCCTACACAAAATCTAGTAATTTAAAGTGAGGATGTGGAACCCAAACTTCCAGATTTCTGAACTCAATTCCCAGCATTGTTGCTTATGTATGGTTCTATAGCAAACACCTGGAAGATTAATCCCACATGTGACAAAGATAAAAGCTTTTTAGGATTCTAAAGATGATGTTACAAAGTATGTCCAGCAAAGCATCAGTATTTTTAACACACCCAAATTCATGAACACATAAGGAAAATAATTATCTTTTGAGAAGTCAAAGGGAAAAAAAAAGACAATTTCACTCAGGACTGCTACCAAAAAGAGTTACTACTGCCCTATTTTCTACTTTTAAGTTTCTGATGGGGAATAACAGCAAGAACAAAAAACAGCATGCTGCAGAATTCCAAATAAGAATTGGTTTGTTGGTTTAACAGACAAGAACATTTTTTCCCAGCACAATTATCTAAATCTATGAGATACCCAAAACAATTATTAACCACTTATTACAAGGAGGTAGCTGCTCCTGTGGTAGAAAATACAGACACTATCTGGATTTATTGGTGCTATGCATGAAGAGACATCTGGAAGAAAATAATAAGTTAACCAACCTTTACAGGTTTTTGATATCACAATTGGAAATCCTTAGAACAAAACTCAACACAACTAGCCAATTTGAAGAAGCAGTTTCTTGTAAGTCTAAAACTTAGGCCAATTTCCTGGAGCTGGCAAATATTTCAGTTACAGTTGCCATCCCTAATCACAACAAGTTTTTCCTTCCAGTATTGGCTTTTCTGTGAATTTGAAACCCAAGCTTAATGCAAAACCACATCAAGCAGAAACAGGATAAAACAGATCCCTGCTGAGCCTGAATGGGTGAAGCTGCAGAGATTCTTGCTGCTCTAGTCACAATAATAGTTTCAGCTTAAAAACTACTGGTCCATTTCAGCAAGTGGATGCTTTTCTGCAATGCCACACAAAGCCACATAAAAGTGAAGATAGCCTTCTCCTAGATTTCTTTTTAGTGTACATTATCTGGGACACAGCAGCAGAGAAGCTTGTAAAATGAATTAAGCAGGCAAATGCACTGTGTTTGTTTTCAGTTCAATAGGAGGCTTTAATTTAATATTGAATACATATGAAGGACGAGACATGCTAAATTGAACGAGCCTGGAGGCTTAAAGTGATATTAATTCCACTTGCAATCAACCATGTGGATCCAATGATCAAAGAGACTTGGAAGCAAGAAAGGAATAATGGAAGTATCAACACTCAGCAATATTCTGTTGCCTTGGGCAGCACAGGACCCGAACAGATGCCAGGAGAGCAGCAGGGCTATCTCTTCTCACATTGAAGGCAGACAGGAACTAAAGCCACACTGGACTGTCATGCACCAACAATCTTCAAGATGCTGCTATGAAAAGGTGTCAATTTTACTTCTACTCTTTTGTTTTAAAAGCTTAGGTACTGCCCTGGTTTTGACTGGGATCGAGTTAATTTTCTCTTAAACCGTGTCACATCAAACAATGACAGAAACTTTCTATATAAAGAACTGCTAGTGTGACAAAGCATGACTTAGAAGAGATGAGAGATGAACACCAAAACACAATTGTAGTTACTGAAAATTATCAGATAAAGTCTTTAAGAAGACCAGAGACAGGCCTATGGAATAAGCAAGTGTTTATTTTAGCAACAGGACTTGCCACAGGAGATAAACTCATGGTTTAAGTTATTTTAAAAAGTCTTCCCAGATCTAGCACATGTATTTTGCATTATCCAGAAGAAATAACAAACTAAACTAGAAATATTAGCTTTTTAAAAAGGGAAAAAAACATCAAGATTAACATGGTTGTACTTTTGAATCAAACTAATAACGAAATTAAGTCCTCATATTATGAGGGCCTGAATTGTTCTTTACATTCTTGTAGCAAGACAGCTGAAGCCAAATATATTAATTTTTCTTATTATATGCCAGGCCTTAGTTCTGTAAAAGAACGATCCAACAAAAAAAATGACCCAACATTGACAGGGCTTCAAGTTTAAAACAAGTGGTCAAAACTTGACATGTAATGAACCAAGTTCATCCTTAGCTTTATTATTCAACCTGCTTCAAGTTAAAATAAGGTAAATACTTCCCCTTCAAGTTCTGTTGAAATGAATGTGAACATTGTCCTGATTTAACTGAATATTGATCATGCTTTTTGGCAAATTTCATCAGTAAGTCTTTCATTCTTCTGTGCAGCACATCCACCCAGGAAAGTTGAAAGTATTCTCATAGAAACTAGACATTATTGGAAGAGTATTTGATGAAACATTCCTCCTCAAGTGTGCTTGTTTTGTTTTCAAAATAGCAGTTGTTTCCAAGGACCAGAGGATTTGGATTTTGTTGTTCTTAAATGTTTAAGTTCTTTATCTTCCTGCCGCAAGTTTAAAAAACTGTTAGTGATAACTTTCCTGATATCTTGCTACATTTTTAAAATAGTTTAAATTTACATTGGGGAGGTCCTGTTGTACCTTATAAATCTCCCAGAGAGTAGAAAAGGATTTTTGTGGGCTTTCTTTTTGCCAGAGTTCCCATGCTATGTGTATTTTAACTACTACTTTCTTTAGACTGAAGTGCTGCCTATATTTTAACCCCTCTTACACAGAGCTGCTGTGACTTCTGCATGGGAGATTCAAATCACCAGAGCCCAAAATGATCTGTTACAGGCAAAAAAACTTACACATCACTTAAATAACTAATAGATGTCTGTTACTGTTCCAAAAAGGTAGGGCTTTCAGTGTTCAGAATAAACTATAAACAAGTTCCTCACAAAGACATGTAGCTTCAGGTAAAATAAAAGGTGAATGATGAAAAAGAGATAATGTCTACTTACATTTTTCTAGCCTTTTCAATCTCTCTGCACTGTTACAAAGTTATTTCTTTCCCCATTCTTTGGAGATGGCTAAGTCAAGTTTTACTTATAAACTGCTGAAGTTTTTTTTTTTTTAATAATTTTACATCTTGGAAGAGAAAAAGAATCAGTGGGAGATTTGCATTGTTAATGTTAAATACACGAAACAGAGAAAGGCAAACCATATAGAAAAAAGCAGTTTGAAAATACCAGCCATTTGTCCCTAATTCCTTGTCCTAGCTCATGTCAGCTCCTTTCCTTAAGGACTTTATTGCAATATTTGTAGCCTTGCATATACATAAAGCTCTTTATTAATTTAGTAGGTCTGCTTACATAAGTAATAGAAAGTTGGCAGACCTAGGTCAAAATGGAAATGAAGCAATAATCACGGAACAAGGATTAAAAACTCTTAGTACAACTTTCAGTCAGAAGAAGCGTGGTCCTGTGAAGTCTTTGGATATAATGTTACTGGCATCTGACTAGAAGTGCCACACTCTTCCATCTGAGTTAAGCAAATATTGAGGGGAGTAAATGTTTTAATGGCAGCAATTGGCTCTAAACTTACAGGGCATGAGAAGCACCACTGTAACACAGAGTGAGGCACTGCTGACAGGCTTCAGGTTCAGGATCAGACATCCAATGAAATCTAGGCACACAAGCATGGCTAAGTGAGACATCTGCTTCAAGTTACTCAGCTCATCCACAGGGTGACAATGGTTTGCCTTGTTTACAAATAAATATAATAAATAATCAGGCAAATCTGTAGTTAGTTAAAGCATTAGGAAAAATACACCCTTTAAAAATGCCTCTTGCAGAAAGACATCTGTTAACTTGAACTCTCCAATCCAAATTGTTACAGAATCCTTTATTTGGGTTTACCTTTTGTCTGCTTCCATTTCATTTTCTACTCTCACTGGTCACTTTATGAGTTATGTTTAAGAAGGAAACATGTTTTCTAGCAACAAATGACATCATCATTTTGGCCATATGCTTACCATTACACCAGAGACTCAACAATCAAAAATTATTTAACCAGAGGAAGATTCTAGTGATTTCCTCTTTGGCGACAAACTTACTCATCTATAAAGAAAACAGACAACTTGTTTGTAGTACTACATATGTAGTATCAGAGACTAATTTGCTTTAAAAACCAAGTATTTCTTCAAGGGAATCTGAGTAAGAAATTTAAAATGAGGGCTAGATTTACAGCTGTTAACTCTTCTCACGACAAGCAGTTTTCCCATTAGTGCATCTTCTACTATCATCTGCTTTCTGTAATGTGCTTTTTCATTCTGATCCCATTGAGAACAGAATTATCCATGGCATAGTGGCTTCCCTTCCCAAGTGCAGAGCATTCAAGGAATGAGTATTAGAGACAGTATTTTATATATATATGTATGTATGTATGTATGTATGTATGCATTTGTATATTATAATTTATTTCACAGACATTACTAGCACAAATCAATAAGGAAAGGTAGCACATAAGAATGTCTTCCACTGTTGTAAAGGAAAACAATCAAAATCAGCTTCAGAGTAATAATTTTCCATCCTTACAAATGCTTTAAATTCCAGGCTCAAGCCAGCTTTCTAAACTGGACTGATTCCTTGAGAGACCCTAATTAGGGCTGCATATCAGCTGCTATAGAGTAAGTACATGACAAATCTCATTACTGGGAAAGGATACCAAAAGAAAAAAATAGTATCTAACAACACCCTAAAAACAGCCAGGTGAACATTATTCTAATTAGGGTACTGAATTAATGTTCTGGAAACTGGTGTATTTTCTTTATTGAAGACTCAGAATCTTCTGGCAACAGGCAGTGATGGCACCTTGCTGTGGTTAAGTTGGAGGTGTCACTGTCAGCACCAGACTACACCTTTAACCTTCCTCTCTTAATGAGGGACCGTGCACATGAGACAACAGGGAAGTGATAAACACTTTTCTATCCCTCTAAACCCCCACATGTCAGGAATAAAGATGAAAATAAGAGGGAAAAAAACATACACAAAAAGACACAATTAAGCCACTGTTGACAGCCCAGGACCAAAGCACCTCCTTTGCAGGTCAGATATTGCCTGTTCTTGGCACATACTGTGTTTTTACTTGATAGGGACAGAAAAGGAGACATGTAACTTGAACTACTGAATTTCTTCTGAATACCAGGAGCTATCTTGACTTGCCTTTACTCAGTACAATTGCTATTTTGTGTCTTTTTGAAAATGCATATTTATCATTGCAGTGGAAACCAGACATGTGAAACTACAAAGAAATCAGAATTTTACAGCTGTTGGAGGATCAAAATATCTGCATTTGATCGTACGTGGATCAAGAGACTGGCTCTGCAATGAAATTATTATAGCATGAGCAAGAAGAGAAAATGGATTAAGCAATACCAGCTTGTGATCAGTTTTTGTCAGCTCCTGACCTCTCACTAGTGCCAAAACTTGGGAAAAAAAACCCCTAAATAAAAACCTAACGTCTTTAACTGCTGGAAAAAATTACTTCTCTGGAATGAACCTGTAATCAAAGAAAAAAAAAATTAACATCTTCTGCTCTTGTGAATTTTGGCTGCTCCATCTCTATTAATACTCTTTCTTTATGCCTGCAATGACATCACCCAATAATAGCAAAAATGGAAACTCATCACAAGCCTAATACACAGTACTTTAAAGGATTCAAGATCCAAATTGTACAGAATTAATGAATTTACAGAATGTGGCTACTGCCTTCAAGGATTTTATACAGTTTTGAATAACTATAAATGCTCTGAGAGGTATCTAGTGAAAAAACCCTCAGTTTGAAAATATGCCATACTAGTCCTCGCCTCTGGATATTTCCAAGAGACATACAAAAAGTCCACAAGAAGAGTGAGGAGAAGAAACTGACAGCATCCACAGAAGAGAATTTGCCACCTCCCTTAAGATGATCTATTCCCTAGACTATCCAAGAACTCCGGTACATCCTTCTTTCACATACATTCCTCACTGCAATCCATAAGCCTAAAGGCTACTCCACTCTGCCAATCACCACACTATTCAATTTCTATGGGTCTGAGTGAGACCAAGGCTTTTTTCAACCAAAACAAGAAAATGTTTACAGCTTTCATCCAGGGTGATTTGTTGACTTTGGCATAAACAGTCTCATTAGCCTTTGAGATTACTCACAAAAAAGAATGTGTTCACATGAAAAGCACTAGCACAGGACAATTTTTCACTCAGTGATGGAAATACTGGATTGTTACTCTTGGTAATTTTGCTTACTAAAACCTGATTGCTTTTCAGCTTTTTATCTCAAACTCAGATCTACACATTCATAATTAGATGCTATTTAGGCTTGCCTGTAACTGATAGTGGCAGCTCTCCTTAAAAGATTTCAAATTACTCCAAAAAAGTAAGTCATTCTGCTTGTGCAACACCATACATATTTTCATTATCAGTAGCTGACAACTCAGCCAGACTGAGGATAAAGACAGTTTATTCCTCTTTTGTGTTTCAATTTGAGTATGACCTGAGAAGTGAGGCTTTTTAAAAGATTGCCAGTTTTCCTCTAGTCCTGACAGAAAGAGACAGCCGTCCTTCCTGTGGCTTGACACACCTCCAGTAATACTATCCAGCTGCTCTTTGTGGCTCTCTTCAGTCAAATTACTATCATTGTTTCTAAAGGTCACCATTACAGTGGACAAAACCCAAATCAGCCTTTGAAACTTGAGTTTTGCTTAAGTTTCTTTGTTTTGCACAACAAACTAACAGCTCCCCAAGCTTTCCTTGCTACTTCTACACAAATCTCACACTTAAGCATGTCCTGGGCAGACACAAACACTTGTCCTCACTTACATAATTTTTGACCAAAGTGCATTCTCAAAAATTGCATAAGTGAGATTAAAGCTTGAAAGGTTTGTCCTTCTCCTGTGTTCTAAGGCTGGCTGGATACTCCAGTTTTTCCATGATATATCTATCATACATTCCAGTCATCCTGAGATGTCTTTAAAGACATATTACTTTTTAAGGTTGTTGAACATTTTGGCTTCTCAGTTTGATTGAAAATTAAAATCTCCTTTGGATCCCAACCTCTGGCTCTAATTCTACCATCAGTAACTGTCTCTCCAGGTAGGTACAGTTATAATCAGAATCATGTTTTTAACTTCTTTAAACATTAAAAGGAATGAGCTTTAGTCTCTGTCTTCACAGCATTTTTCCAGAAAATGCATCCTTTTCTCTCTTTCCTGAATCATTTCCAATTCCAGCCTCGATGAATCCAAGCTACCAGAAGTGGATATGCTAAGTGTATCATTATCTCTACTGGGATGCAAAAATGTAACATCCCCACCTCTGTTCTCCTTGACTTGACTTCTCTGCATGTCCATTGGGGCTTAATCAGATCTCTTACCTACAGCACCACAAAACCAAACCATATTTTCTTGTTCATCAAACCATTTCCCCAAAATATTTCCCCAAAACATTTCCAAAGCTGCTTTCTCAGATGTAACATCCCTTTTTATGTCACCCACATTCCACTCCCGTACACATGATCTAACAAGTGACTGTTACCAAACATGAGCCTGTCATGCAATAAGATCCAGAATAGCACATATGCACTCCTTACATTATTGGTTAAAAATCAAATATAAAAACAAAGAAAGAAGATAAAAAATCCCTAACCAATTCTCTCCCCACTGAGGCTCATATTCTGTCAACAAGTCCTTGGAATTAAGCACTCACCTAGAATCAGGACATGGTGTGCTGCAGTCAGGGCTCTGATAGGAGGGAAGTTCCCGTAAGATTTTGGTAGACACAAAGGTCAGGAGACAATAACGGGTTTGTATGTGTTGTATCAAAATGCTGATTTGAAACACAGTGTGGATAAAAACAGGTATTGAATTTGATCCATTTCCAGTGACTCTTGGAAACAAACGCTGGGTATTTACTGATGTATTAATAGATGAACATCACCTCTGATGCAGCTGATGCCAGTGATGGATTTATTTGGAGCATTTAGCCTGCTAATCCCATTACTGAAGGCACAGTTGATAGAAAAGCCATCCCTAGAGATGTTGTTATTTTCTGTTCCAGAAATACTAAGAAACAGCAAGTGAATGAGTTAGGGATTTTCCACACATCATTCATACAAATCTTCCATTGCTTCATGCTGCTGACAGTCAGACAGGTAGCAAATAGCACAAAATGGGAAAGACAATTTCATTGGGAGTAAGGAGAAGGGATTTTGCTAAAGCTCTTTTCTACTGCAAAACTCCTAAATGGAAACTTATTTGGCATCTCTGTTGGAGCTGAATTGGCAGAGTAAGATGGAAAGCAGTCCTGTATCTCATTACTGCCTCTACTATCACTGGCTGGAAACCTTGGAAAAACAGTCCCCTTTCTGTTTAGATGCAAGTGTGCTGCTGCTCTACAGAGTGTCTGGCTTTCTCTTTCCTCCTCAGTATGGATGACACCTGCATAGAAAGGCTCTTTGTCTTTTCAAAGCTTCACCTGCTATTGCTTATTTTGTATCACAAATATTTACTAAGGAACAGCTACAATGCCAGCAAGGTGGATAGAAAGCCAACACACATATATAATTAAGTGGTTTCAACTTAATTTCAGTTTAACTTGGTGTATTAGGTATTTTGATTTATTACTTAAATGCAGTAACTGCTTTTTAAGAGGACTAAAACTTGGTACATAGGAAAAGCAGTATCAAGAGCTACTCCATCTTCAGTGGAACCCAAAGAGCTGGATTTAAGGTGACCACTAAGTGGTAGGAAGAAGCAAGATGTGTAGGAAAAACTCTGCTTTCATGTTAGGATTCCCCAGAAATACAAGATGGTGGAAAAGGAGATCAAAAGCTACAACACATGTTTGACTGGGTGCTTGACTGGGTGATTTCCAAATAGCTGCACTGATAAAAGAGACATACCAGCTACTGAACAGGAAAGGTGTTCTTACACCTCACATAAGCCTCATCAGGGCAGTACAGTATTCCACAGACATATCCAGGCCAGTTCAAAGCTAAAATAGCAACAAGAGCATGTTAATCCACTGGATTAATTATCACTCTTGAGACCTAAGCTAATTTTTCCAGGTGTTTCTTTGCATAAGATGTATCAGCACAGAAAGTAAAACTGTGGACTCCCAATATTCTACCTTGCTTTGTTAGGGAATGCAGTTTCCATGCAAGAGCAGCAGAAATCTGAATTCCATCATTACACTTTAAAGTCTGACACTGAAAAAACACTTGGTTTAGCAGGCAGAAAAATCAGCTAGTAGGAAATGGAATAGCTGACACTCTTTCTAGATAAATCTACATAATTTTTCACGTATTTTTATCTGTAATTTTTTCAGTGCAAAGTATCTGTGTGCTTCTACAGAGCTGAGCACAATGGCATCACAGACAAGCAGTTTTTTTTCAGTGCAACAAAAATGCTACATTTTTTGTTTCTAGGCTCTCACAGTAGGTTAGGGCTGTGTCTCACTTAAAGATGTCTGGAAAATGGAATACTATATCCAGATCAACACAGAAGAAAACAAAAGCTTAAGTCAGTCATATAACACAAAGAACCACAGTCCCTTTGCACACCCAGTCTTTAAGAATTATTTTACAGCTAACACTGGAAATTAGACCCCCACCATCATCCTCTTCTCTCACTAATAAACTGATTTCTCTTAAAGTCACAGAACTCAAAGGGCATATTTGTTACAACTGTGCTGAATGTGCTCAGACAAAACTATCTCCAGTCAGATTGGCCTCTTTAGACACAGTGAGATCAAACAGCTCACAAAATCCTTTGATGGAAATTTAATTCTTTAAAAATATGCACAAGGTAATTGAAAACACATTTTATGATATTTCAGATTATAAACAGTAGATCTCTGGCTGGGTTGAACAAATAGCACTAAGCCTTTTTCTTCCTTCTGAAAAACCACAGTCCTTGGCAGCATAAGGCACTGATGTGTTTTCTGTACCAGCACAGGGAAGCCAGTGATTATAATGAAGAGCTTGTGTTAAAATGCAAATTGTACTCCAACAGAAGAAACTATCTGTAAACATCAGTTATTGTTCATTCAAAGCCATTTTGTGATATGTGCATGTTTTTCCAAGATGTAAGCACAAGGCCTGAGTTTATTACATAACACCCTCCTACCCCCCACCTTGCTCCCTTGCACAGGTCTTCAGGAAAAAGCAAAAATAAGCATCCTTTGCTCACATTCTCCAATCTTATCATCATTTCTACACATCCTAGAACAGAGTAAAAATTCCAAGTCCAGCTTTCCTCACTTGGTATCTAAAACCCCCTGACTTCACTAGTACTGTGAAACTTTGGTGGAACAGATCTGTATGTAAGCTTTACAAAAACAACAGTTACAAAGGGAGACATTGCTTTATCCATGAGCTACCACTTCCACACATATAGAGGTCTGTTTGGCTCCATCACTAGTATTTTGTGCATTTGCTATATGAAGAAGGAAACTGTGAGCAGAAAATGCCACGGGGCTGTTCAGAACTTCAGCACTTCATGCTGCCAGACAACTCTTAACTTTAACTTTGCTTCTATTTGCTTTTGTCTTCCTGGCAGCAAGGCAGAGCTGTTACATGTCTGTGTTAGGTGTCACAGAAACCACGAGTAAGAACATGACAACCAAAGTATCTTTTTCTTCCTCTGAAGAAGACAGGATGTTAATGAGGTGGAGTGAGTGAGAACTTCTCTGGTAAAACTGTTTTAGAAAACAGTACTTTTGTCAGAGCTCAAGTATTTCATTCAAGGATAGTGTGAACGAGGTAATTTCTAGTCAAAGAAAAAAAGTGCAAAATTAGCCTTAACTTACCCCAAAGGAACTGGGATCCAGGAGTGCACAGGTGTTCAGTCTGTGGGAGACTTTGGTTCAGACTCCACTGGAATCACACATAGACCACCTGTGTACCGCAGTCTTCCATAGGACTTCATGCATGGGAAGCATCTCAATGCATATAAAAGGTCTTTTAGTAGTAAAAGCACAATGAGCTTGTGTCTTCCCTTTCTCCTGTCCTTAAGGGAAAACAGGTGGGGAGAATCCAGAACTGTCTGGGGTTCCTTCTGTGTTAGAGCCACAGGAAAATCCTCATGCTCAACACACCTCAGAGTCAAGTTCAGTGTATGTTGCTCTTCATTACCTGTCACATTTTTGACAGACTGCATAACCCAGTCCCTACACTTTCTCCTCAAACTAAGAATTATACTCAGTCCTAAAAAGGGACCAGGTATGATTTTTATTTCCACAGACTTCATCTTTCATCTCAACTTCTTTCAAGTCAGTGGACCTTGAGAAACACAGAAGTTTTTCTCCTGAGTTGGAACAGCACCAATCAAGGAAGTTTCAAAAAGCAGGCCAAGACTGATGCAGCCTTTCACTGGGGTAAAATGAACCTTGTCGCTTGCTTCAACTTTCTCATTGCTTAAGTCACAAATGAGAAAGAAAAGACAAACATTTGGTGAAACAATGGTACTCACCCTCTCCCTCTCTGCTTCCCCTTCTGTCTATTTATATTGACAGAAGCCTCTTCATTGTGTGAGGGTTAAAGAGAAACCCTCATTCTCAGGAAAACACTTCCCCCACCTCAGAAGTAGTTGATGTTTAAATTAAAGCTTCCTGGCTTGTTAGACTCATGAGAACACACACAATGTCTGAAAAATCTATTAATTTGAAATGATATTGTGTCATCCATGCTTTAAACCACTGCTCTTATTTTCCCTGGGTCACTGAAAGAATGTGCTGTTCTTTATACAAAAGAAATAAGTTAATCTGTGAAGTCTACAGGGATCCCCTCTTCCATAAATTCCTTTCAAGGGAAAGGATCATAAGTGCATCATAAGTGAAGTTTTGAAAAGTGCAACAGTCCAGAAGCACAGTGCAATCTAATAAAAAATCAATCTTTAAAGCAAGAGCACACTTCAACTGTGCAGGAGGAATTGCAGTGCCATGTGAAGGAAGGCATCTGTGCCTAGGTAAAGCCTAGCACACAGTGGTGCAGCAAAGCTGAATTGGCTGCTTATTGTACTGCACCACACTCCCTGGGTGAAGTGAAAGTAGAGGAAAATGAAGTCTTTCCCTCTCACAACTAAAGCTAGAACAATGAAAATCACAGGGCAGCATTGACTTGTTAAACAGTTTCTGCTGGCTCTATTTTAAAACTCTAAAGGCTTTGAAGTGGAGTTGTAAACTCAATTGATTTCCAACAAAAGGCTAATGTAATCCACTTTCAGCACCAGTACCATGCTGGCAGTGAATACACCCTTCTTAATAATAGAAATTACTTATTAGTGTTTAAAGCAATTCATTTCAGTGTTTTTA
The DNA here is from genome assembly GCF_001522545.3 of Parus major. Lineage (NCBI taxonomy): Eukaryota > Metazoa > Chordata > Aves > Passeriformes > Paridae > Parus > Parus major. The sequence continues at coordinate 27,566,263 of NC_031776.1, forward strand.
AGCCACTTAAGAGGCTGGATAGGAATGCTCTTGGCTGAATTCAGCCACAGAGAAACAAAGCCAATATCTGAACCAATTTTACTGAGGGACAGTGAGGCCTCCAGGAACACTAGCATTAATATCTGACACATTCATGTGCCCTTTTTGTCCCAAACTGCTTTCCAGGTATTGTATTTTCACATGTGACTTGTTACACCCAGCCCTGGAGTGCAGCCATCTCTGAGGTGGGATGCACAGATTTAGCTGTGCAAGGTCAGCAGGATCAGTTAGGGCAGTAGCAGACACTGCATCAGCTTATGGGGTTGGGCAGATCTCAGATTCAGACACTGGAATATGGAAAGTTTGGGAAATACTGGCCACCCTTTAAAAAATTTATAACACAAGTCATGAAAATGTGGCAACAAGATCAGAAGTCTGCAAGAGCAGCCAAATGGAAAAATATCTAGGCAGGAACTGATTAGAAGAACATGGGACAGACTGAATGGAATTATCAATTGTAGAAAGTCGAAGGAAAACAAGAACAAGTGGAACATAGAACAGGTCAAAAATTTTAAATGTTTCCAATAAGTTTCACAGCATTTGGCCGCTTTATTTGGAAAGTATATGTGATAGCCCAGGGAAAAGAATGACTCAAGGCAGAGTGTGAAACTAGGCAGATTTTAAAGTGGTCTTGACATAGTTTTACACGTGCACAAGGAAGATGCACTGCTTGATTTATCTGTGGGTTTGAGCTTCTAACCAAAAGGTAGAATTTGTGTTAACAGACCCCTTGGGATGGAAGACCTCTAGAACAGTCCAGAAGGCCAGTGCTTGGCAGTGGGCACCCAGGATAAGGAACCCAGGAGTGATTCATACTTCCTTGGGTAACTGGAGGCCTGCTACAGGCCCAGTGACTAGAATTCAGATCATGCTGTCCAGCAGATATATTCTGGGCTGTACCTGCTGTTTGAGCTTTCAGGCCCCTTGGCAAAAATGTACCATGTCATCAATGTCCAGAGAGATTTGGACAAGGAGAATCTGCTTTCAAGAAGCTTTAGTAAAAGGAGGGAAGGAGGGAGGACACAGCCTAAGAGGGTTTTGCCATAACCAATTATAAATATTTGAATTAACATTCCCATATTGTTGACAGTTTCCAATGTCTGTCTATCCTTGCTTCTGCAGAACTGACCTGCATGTTAATCCGAGACCTCTTCTTCATGGATAAAGTAACTACACTGAACATCTTGCATAACTTTACTACTTTCCTCTTCTACTTTCATATCCCTTGACCTCATTCCACACTTAAGAACTTTGAGACTATCAGTCTTTTCCTCAAATTAGGGCACTGAAATCTTTTAACATAACAGCAATTCAAAAAATATCAATAACAATCTGTAATTAGAGGAATTAAGGCATGTTTGATATAGAGAAAGAGAAAGGAGATTTTTAGATGCATCTCAGCCTCTTAGAATGGTTTATTTTAATAAACTTAATTTTATTAACTAATTAATAAATTTTAAATAATTTTATTATTTCATTAACTTCATTAATGGTTAGTTTTAATAAACTTACTTTAAATGTCCGCCATATTTTCTAACTCAGACAAGCACAAAGCCATTTGTAATGTGAACATCAATTAATCCTGAGTCAGTTCACACAGCAACAGCACTGTCCCTCTTAAAGTTTTACTCCAAATGAAGTACAGAAATTATTCTTTACTTTAGTTAGTAACAAAATACCACAGGCACATCCCTATCTCAAACTTCTCTTTACCAGGTAGGAAGTGTATGCAGTCTCTCCACCAGACCAGACAGGTAACAACCCCAAATCCAGCAACTAGACAAGATCTTTTTGCTTGCCAAGGATGAAAAAGAATTTGGTGAGCATGTAACCTCCCACAAGCCAACATGAAATATTATGACAAAGGTCTCTTTCTCCTATTCTTTTATTCACTTTATACTTCCCATTGTTTGCTGCTGCTCATCAATAGCTAATGTTTAATTGAGCATACTCAGAAGCCAATGTTTAGCTCACCCTGAGCTGCTACAAGAGTGCCCAACAGAACACTACTCACCTCCATTACACACTCTCCTATTTTTCTAGCTGCTGTGATGCACAATGAAACAGTTAATGTTCACCGTTAAAGCTGCATCAATGCCACTGGAATTAGCCATCCATTGAATGAATGAGAGGAATTCAGCACCTCAAACTTCTTGTTTCAGGCTGCCTGCCAACTCAGGTGGCTGCTGCACTTGGTGCTCTCTTTCAAACATCTCTCCACAACTCCCAGAGCTAGAAATTTACTCATAGGAAATAGTATATAACTGTGGTAACTGTCCCATCCCCAAATTTTACACAGTTTTTTTGAAGGGGAAGTCTGTCTCACCAGTTTAAAAGTTTACCTACAGTTCTTTCATTTTCATCAGGATTGCATTTTACAGCAAGACAGCCTTCTTAGGCACAAACATGCTTGCTTAGTGTTGCACACATTTACACTGTATGCAAGCTGTATTTTAATGTGCATGTCCAGGGAGGAAAGTCATCACCTCTGCACCCCCAGAGGAGTGTGAAAGCTGGACTATGACACAAACCACAAAAACAGGCAGTGGGCCAGATCCCAGAAAGCAAAGCAGTTCTCATTCCTGAGTACTTGCTGGTTTCCGATTGACTGCAGTGGGAAACATCCAAGTTCCCACTCCTGGTCTCTAGGACAGAAGTAAAATAATACACACTTTCTGATCCCAGCACTACAGAGGTTAACAAACTTGCACAGCCCTGCAGCTTCACCACACTGGCTCACACACCACTAATGGGACACTGGCATTGATTTGGAATTCACTTATGGCAGTTAGAGATTTAAACAAGCAAACTCCAGAACAGCCACGTTTCAAAGGCATTTTGCCCATGTGAAATGCAATGGTCTGTCACTTGTCAAGGGAGCTTTACAGAACTTACAGCTTACAGCATCACTTCCTTCAAATTCACAAACATGGACCAGAGCACCACACTTCCATCCCTTCCATGACAAAAGCAGGAAATTTCCCCCACCCATTATTCCAGGGGAAGAATATTTAGAACCCAAAGTGGACAATCAGAAAGGTTAGCTGAAGAGAAGCATGGGTGCCAATTAAGGAAGCAACAGCTACAGTACCTGGATAACAATAGTAAATAACTGCAATAAAGAGAAATGGAAAAGGCTTCCAACATGATTAAAGCAACAGCAAGTGAAACTGAAGTGAATGTATAGCTGCTACAGAAGAGATAAAACAGAATTGGGATTAGCATCTCACAAAGAAATCATTTTGATGAAATTGATGGAGGCACACTGAATGGGTAACTGAGAGATTCCTGGATAAACCTCTAGCAGACAGGGCTACTGAGAGCCTTGATGTATGAAGAAAGAAGTAGAGCATAAATTATAGGATGCAGTTGGATCATTAAGTGTAACGTTACCAAACTATCATGTCTGTAAATTAAGTCAGACAGCCAGAGATGTTGGAAAGCAAGCCACAAAAATGTCCCAATGTCTCATTCTTATGCATATCATATCTCTAGTGACCATCAGTAGCACTTGCCTTGGGAAAGAACACAAAGCCAGAGTAAGCTTATTGCAATTCTTTCCCAAATACACCCTCCTGGCTTTTGGCAGTCAGCAGTTTATGGACTTAAGAAGTCAGGCCATCATGTTTCATAGTCCCTGAGTTTAACCTCTATTAATTTAACCTCTTCCTGAACCCAGTTTGGCCTTCTTGACATTTTATTGTAGCGAGTTCCACAATCGATTGCACATGCCTTGTATTAAAAGAAAAAAAAAAGAAAAAAAAAAAAAAAAGTTGATTTGTTTTAAGCTTGTTGTCTGAGTTCTACTGACTTCTCCCTTTATTCAAATGAAGCTATGTCTGATTGTTAACCCTCTCCACATAATTTCTAGTTCTATGACACCCTTGGCATCCCACCAAGATTTTTTTTCTCAAACTGGAGAGTCCTAGTTTACCCTCTGGTCCTATGGATGCCATTCCATACCGGCAGGGTTTCTGCACATCTCTGAATCCTCAGTTTTACCAAGCCTTTCTGAGTTAGTCAGAGCTGCGGATAGAAGTTATTAAAATAACAGAATACTTGTTTCTGATTTATTCTGAACTTTGTTATTTTGCCATCCCTGGAACTGACCACAGAATTATCCACAGCAATGCCAAACCCCATTGCTCTATATTAAGAATTTAAGTTACATTCCTCATTAACATATTGCATGCAGGTTCTCAAATCCTTAGTTGTATTTATTACTACAATACTTTCTGATAATGTCTAGAATTAACCCAGAGAAAATTCTCAGCACCACATCCCAGCAGTGCTGTACATGTCCGTGAACATTCATTCCAATTCCATAAAGTTTTTCAAGGAGAAAGTTGGTTCGGGAATAAAACATACCATGAACTAGTCTCATATAATCCCTAGCACTCAGAGGTATTTGACATAAAGAGGGACAAAAAGCTGCCAAAAAATATTCCCTCCATTTCTTATAAGCTCATCTATAATGAAGAGAATACTCAAGAAAATCTGTGTGTTCGATTCTCACTCTTAGCACTCTTGTTTTTCCCCTTCTCCAAGAGCATGATATATGGATATAAACCAGTAGCCTCAATGCTTCACACACACACACACACACACAGCTCCCAAGTTAACAGAAAAGATGAAAACCAGCTGTATTTTAATTTGCCTCTGTTCTGAGCGATTCCCACATTTATCAATATTTCATCTAGCTTTTTTTTTGGCACAAACATTTTCCATATTACTTAAAGGGGAGACTACAGACAGGAGGGGAGAACATAAATACAACTCCCGCACAAAAGGAAAAAACCCCACCACTGCCAGGTTTTACAGTGGGTCATTTTCTTTGCAAGATCATTCACTACTTTTTTATGATTTTTCTCTCTTGTGATAGGACTTTCAATAATTTTCTCTTTTTGAATAACCAGAACAAGCACAATTAGTATCTATTTCTTTGGAAGTAGAAGAAAGCTTCTAATCCCCTAGTTCTTCAGATGTTAACTCAGAGAGATTGACCAATTTTAATCGACTCCTAAAAACCAAATATACATCAAAGGGTGCTTGGAAAAGATGGCTTTTTGCTCACCCACTGAGAACTTCCGGGTTCTGCACATGCAACAGCAGGTTCCGAAACAGCAGCTGGCTCAGGAAACTTCTAAGGTACCAAATCCACAGGTGGAATGCTGCTTGCCTGGATAGAAAGTGAGACAAAACTACTTCTAGAGGCTGTTGCAGGGCAGCGCTGTGGTTTTATCCCATGCAGCAAATCCACACACACTCGCTCCATCGCACAGGCAAGGGCTCTGCCGGCTCCCTGGTAACCAGCTCTCTGTTTTGTTGACTAGACTGTTGGAAATCATTAGGGAAAGAAAAGCATGACTTGGCAGTAATGCCCTGGACTCAGAATACATGAGTTGTGCCACTATCAGTTTCTGTTAAAAGGGGTAACTCCAGTGACCTTTGTCAAGGTACTTCATCTTTCCAGGACAGAGTTCCTCATTTTTTACTTATAAAAGGTTGGTACCTTCGTGTTTCTAAGTGCAAATCCTTAGCCCAGGAGCTGTGTCTGTTGTTAGTGCTTATAAAGCAACATGAACACGGTTCTGATCTTCAGTCCTGAGGGACCTTGGATACACTACTTAAGTATCAGCAGTTACCAATGACAACATTCACCTCCTCCTTCCTGTCCCCCCAACACCTCTTCTCATATTCTTACCCTTCCCTTTTTATTAACTCTAGCATTCACCCAAGCACAGAGGGATCTGGACCAGGACTGAAAATAAAATCACATTACATTCAAAAGGACCAGAATCTGGAGTTTGAGTATCTTCATCTATTCAAAGATGCAACTTTTCAGAGGTCCCTCTCTACATGGTGTCTTAATAATATAGTCTAGGTTAGATTCCTGAAATTCTTTATTGAGGAGAATAAGAGAGGTAGGACAATATCATTTCCATGAACAGAAAATTTGTTTGTCACATCAGGAAAAAAAACCAAAACACCACATATGTATGTGATCAAACGTACCATTACTTGCTGAGATCCAGAAAAGTGCAGAATTGGGATGGTAGAGACAGATTCAGAAACTTTCCAATAAATGGGCTGTCCACATTTATAAACTGTTAACTGGAGTTTTGAGCAACCTGGTCCTGTAGAAGGTGTCCCTGGCCATGGCAGGGGGGTTGGAATGAGATGATTTTTAAGGGCCCTTCCAACTCAACCCATTCTATGACTCAATGAACTGGTGAACAGAGATCCCCAGTTTTGTGAGGTGCTGTGAAAGGTCTTTCCCTTACTCAGTGATGAAGATGGAAGATGGAAAGCAAATAAACAGGTAACATAATGACTGAGTCCCAGAAAATGTTAGCTGGAAAGGATCTTTACATAATCCTAACCTAAAATCTTGCTTGAAGCGGATCTACCACTGACAGAGGTGCCACAACATTTCTGGGCAACCAATTTCACAGCTGCACTACACTCATAAGCTTCAACAGGAGCCACTCAAGCTGAGATCTGTGGACACTGCCCCTCATTTTAGCATCTGCCACTACTGAGAAAAGCTTGGCTATTCCATAGTTGTAGTTCCCTGTGATTTGACTGACACCTCAGTAGCAAGACTAAATGTGAAATCTTTGTAAATCCTATCCTACTACAGTAGGATACACTTTGCAGTGGAATCTCTTAGAAAAGGAAATAGTGAAACTGAAGACTTAAATTTTCAGTTTCCCACTAATTTAAAGAAATTTAAATTAAATACAATAGCAGAGAGTTAAAAGAATATCTTTCATTAAAAGTAGAGCTTAGTTAAAAGTGACATTTTTCTTCCATGCTATTTGAAGAAAAATAACTTTTGCCCTGGTGGCTGTGATTCACAGCTCTCAATTCCTCCCAGGAAATAAAATAAGAAATTTCAGTGTAAACTTTTTTCTCCCCTTTAATGTAGGAGTGGAAAAGGGGAAGAATTTAATAAGTATTATCTGTGTTGGCACTCAGAAGGGCTATGACTGAGAGCAAAAACACCACATGGATTATGTAAAAATGGATTTCATTACTAAACATACTTTGTTCCTGCAAAAATGTCCATTTTTAATGGACTTTTTTCCAAGCTCAATGTCATCATCACAGTCTATTATAGACTCAAATCTATGCCATTACAGGACGTTTCTACTAGCCTGTTTCCTTAACCAAAACAAACACACAGTCTAACTAGAATAGTATGTGTAAAGTTAGTGTGTTCATGCCAAGACACTGCACTTTCACTGTTATTTGCTTTTCTTCCCTCTGCTTCTGAGTACCTTTGGGATGTGTCTTCATAAAGCAGCAATTGAATCAACATATAGAAAGCCAGTATTTTGCAATATGCATTCAAGTTACTTTAAAGGTAAAATTTTGGGTCAACTAAAGGTAAAATTTTGGGTCAACTAACTGATTTTGGGGAAAAATTTAATACCTTTACTTCACTAAAGCCAAAACTCCCCCCTAGGTAATTCTCCCTAATTCTTAAGTTCAAGAGTACACAACATTCCCACTTCAATCTATTTGTGTTCTTGGATGAAAAAGAGGTTAATGACCAGATCCAGAGTAGATGCAACTCCAATGACTCCATATGGCCTCAAACACTTTGAGAATAATAGTCATGGTAATGATAAGCATGAGCTGATTCATCCAAAGCATGAAGCTGCTCATGTCTGACTGAGAGTTGTCTTAACCTGACCATTCACATAAAAATCAGCACTTCCATACTGCCTCAATCTTCTATGCAATGAAGTCAAGCTGCTGAAGACCCACAAAAAGCTTTTCTACCATTTTTCTACATAAATATATCTTACTAGGTTCTTTATTCAGCCCATACTAAAGAAGTTCAAGTCCAAGAACTGCAGTGGTTTTAGTCAAAGATGGTGGGGTTTTTCAAGAAAGTGTATTGTAGTTTAGACAGAGACACAACTGGTATGCTTTTAACCTTAAAATATGTTCTATACAGCTATAGCTTAAGGCATTTGTGCTTATTTGCAGAATAAGCTTAACTAAGAAAAATCCACAGAATAGCAATTTTGAGAAGAAAAACCGAAGGAGGAACTTGACCACAATATTTGTTACATGAAAAAGCTCTTTAACAGCGTTTTTCTAACCTTCCTTTTCAAAGGGAGAAACATCAATTAGGAAAACAAGGTCATGCTGATGCTTGGTGAATTTCCCAGTGGGTACAGGATGATCAGGGTGGTGGGCAACACAAAACATGAAATATACCCTCACAAGGAGCTCACTTAGATTAGTGCACCTATTTATCAAAGAAAATAAACAAAGACATAAAGAAACATGCATACTTTAATCCCACACTGGTGTAAAGTGGTGTTTGCTTCAGTAGGCAAGTAGGGGGTGGAGATGTCTATTCCTTTTCTCTAAACAAATATAATTTTTAACAATCATGACAGTAAATTTGAAAAAGTAAAAATAAGCAGAGAGGGCATATGAAATGCAGCAATCAGGAGATGGAAGGAAGGAGTAGTCTTTCAAGTCAATAGTTTGTCTAAGCCTTGTTTTCCCCTCACCTCCTATTCCCCAAACCCAACTAATAGGGAAAAACAGACAACCAACAGGAGTATCCCCATTGGCACATAGATGTCTTCTATAGAGTTTATCTGCAGTGGTATTCATGTCCCTCTAGGCTTCTGTTTGAACATTATCACTATGGAAACAGATCTCTTATGCCCTGCACCTTATCAGGCCTTCTCTCTTTAAATTCTTTTCTTGTGTTTTCAACAAAGCCATTCACTGAACCTCAACTAATTCAAGATTCTGTTAGGGGTGAGGTTTTTTGCTTGGTGGGGCTTTTTTGCCATCACTATCGTGTCTCTTCCAAAAGGTTCTCTCTCCCACTAATGCCGTCTGACAGGCTTCATTTAACTCATACCTTTTCAGTTCCTGGATCAAAAATATTATGGCTGCCTTTATTAAACAGATTCTACAGTTTTTATTCCCCCCCTCCTGACCCCTAACTATGTAACCTATGGGGTACATAGTTTTCAATGAAAATTCCATTCATTCAACAGCAACTTTTTCATTTTGGTTTTAGCTGTTTAGAATCTGCCTGTATCTACATCAGATGTTCCTGTAAGTTCTCTCTAGAGCATTCCTAGGTTAGAGGTATAAAGGGTTACATCTCTGTAATACCAACAGTTTATCAGTTCCAGATGCATATGGAATCAAAAATCCTGTGTTTACAAATTCCAAATATTAGAATACTTTTGGGGAACAGAGAACAGGAGGGGAGCTGGGAAGTGTCAATGCTACATTATGCAAATGAAAGAAGGCGAATCTGGGTTTGACCTTACTGCATCCAAATCCGGTGCACAGGCAAGAGCCAGAGCAATTCTTTTGCAAATTAAGCAAATGTTAATCCTGCAAGTTCTCCTGAGTTTTTAACATGGCCCATAACTGTAATTTAAAGTGAGGCTCCAAGAGACATTTTTAAGGGGATTTTCTGATACTTTCTAGTGTGAGGAGAGATGGAGCTGTATCAGTTTGCATGAAACTTTGGTGCAGAGATGAATGGGAGTTAGAAAACAATTTTGTTTTATTCTTTTATTACCTGAGGTATTCTGGGAAGGCTGATGAAGCAGGAGATACAGCTACACAGTAGCCTAAGACCTGCTGTGGCTCTCCCAGTACCTAAGGGGACTGTCATAAACATATAGGCAATTGCCACTAACTATGGAAATGAGCTTCAAAGCCTCCTTATGAGTTCCACTGGGACGAAGTACATATGTTTGTGATGACACTTTAATAAAAGGGGAAACTGGAAGAAAGGGCATGCCTCAAACATTCCCCTTTATAAATTTAACTACATTATTTCTAGCCTTTAATTGAGCAAGCTCTCTGAGGAAGCAGGACAGCACAATTTACAAACAATACTCACTGGAGCCCAGTTTATATTTCAAATGGAAATAACTTTTAGGAACCTCATAGAAAGCTATAGTTGCTTTCATGTGTTGATACTGCATATGTCTATTTTCTTTACTCTCTTCATAATGTACCACTTAACAGCTTTTGAGAGCTGTAAAACATGACATGTCACAGCAATGAACTTTTAGTAATATTTTGTACAGCTAATTTTGGTTTGCTGAGGAACAAGTTTGAGGTACAGCCAAGGAGAGGACTAAACACACTACTGATTTTCAGGAACTTAAAAGTTGAAACATAAAGTGAGGAACTAGGAAGAATTGTGCTAATGTAATTTTTTTTGAACAGCTCATTTTTTGCTGCATAAAATCAGGGTGCTTCCAGGGACCATGGGCATAACACCATCAGTGCTCCCACCTCCTCTTGCACAGACAGCAAAGTGAGAGGTCAGTGGTGCTTCTGGAGAGCAACAGTTCCACACCAAAAGCTGTGTCTTTGCAACTTAATTGGGTTAACTTCCATGTGTACATAACCTCAAGGTTAATTTTGCTTCTCATAATAAACATCACTCTTTTGAGTTTGAGCCCCACTCTTGCTAGCCACTGTTAACTGATATCAAATCACAAACACCAAACAGAAAAATACTAAAATAATTCTGAGTACTGAGATGATGGGATAACCAGAGGCATAATAGGTGCAAAATGAACAGTGAATGTACTCAGGTGAGAAACCAGAAGAAAACTTCCAATATTGCAGAGAGCAGCATCCCACTAAATAAAGAACCCTAATTTCATCTAATTATCAGACTATGAAAGAGGTTGTAATTAAGAGCCATTGTAAATAAGGCTGGATAGGCTCACCTGGGTCTCATTCACTGCAAGGATAGTGCTGGAGTTGGATACTTCTGTGTATTCCACATTATCCTCTCATTATTTTGTGCACTCCTCTCTGAAACTACTGAAAGTTGTACTTACATTTCTGAGGGCAGATCTGGGCAATTTGCCTCTAGCCTCATACCACTGAACACACTTCCTTTTCTCCCTCCCTGCCCAGAGCTTAAAGAATTACACTGGGAACATAAATCTCAACTTCAGATTTCCTTGGTTTAGATGGACCAAGCCAAGCTATTTCCTGCCCCTCTCCTCTCAAACATCTATAGCAAAGAACCCAATTCCTTCTCTTATGGAAGAAACTAGCCAATGACAAAGATAGTATTTTCTGTCCACATTAATTCCATTTTTTAATCCAAACTAGAGCAAGACTAGGGTTGCTTCTGTATTTTTCAGGCTGCTGTGGGTCATCAAAAGACAATTTAAGTGGTGAAATGAAAATGGAACACTGGTTTTCCTCAAAAGATTTCCCACAGAAAGCTTTAGTGATCCTTCCACTAGAAATTGATCACCAGGCAGTTGCCATTAATTATGGCATGGAAACATTTGGCCAGATATACACAAGACATAAATCATGCATCAGGGATTTAGATGGTTTAGAGCTAAGGCAGAAGGAGTTGGCTTTTTCACGTTGTGTCTTATATCCAACATTTCAAACTCCTATGGTGCTTTTGCTGATCTGGCTGTAAAAAGAAGCAAGGTAGAACTCAGGAGTAAAACTGATGAAGGACAGGTCACAAATAAATGAGGTAGAGAAATGGAATTTAGCCAAAACCACAAGCTTCTCCTTGCTACACTGCACCCTACCAGCCTAGAGGTAGGATGCAGAAGCCCATGTCTAAAAAGAAGCCACTACTTCGTGGTCTAGGAGAGAAAACATTTGCTGATTAAGAGAAAAAACAAGATTTGCAGCATTGTTGATGTCAGCAGTAGTAGAATCAGCTGCCAGTACTCTTAGAATGAGGAGGCATATTGCAATAAGAACCACATTGTCTCTAAAAAAATCTCAGAGAACATTACGAGCAAGTTGTCTCCAACATCTTAAATTTACAGCAGGGCCTGGCTCAGAATCACTGCAATTTCAGAGCTTCCTCCCAACAAAAACTGTTATTAAGGCCTGAAGCTCTGGCCAAGACTTATATTCCTACATCAGTTTATTATCTTCCCCTCTTCTAACACTAGAAGTTCAATGTTCTCCCTAAGCTGAATGTCAAAGTGTGTGCAATAAGAGTTTAGAGCTACAGCATCCACCCCCAGTGAAGCACTTTATATGCAAACCACTGGGGGCACGTGGGGTCTTGAAGTCATCAAAACACATCTCTTCATTCTGCCTTAATCTCTTCTGACATTAAAAGAGGTCCACAGGTAAGAAAGAAGATTGTGCCCTGGCACGTCTAAAGGCAGTACCAGGCATTTAAGCAGAAACAGTATGAAACAGTAATGCAATGAAGGTGGAAGAAAAAAGGTCAGGGAGATTTCTGTGTAAGCTGCAATGCACAAAACAAATGAACAATACTGTGTGCACAGACAACAGCTCTTCCAGACACCTGAACTGGTATTTAAAATGAGTTAGAGATGGTGAAACAGTACAGCAGCTTAAAAATCCCACCAAAAAAATAAGCAAAGTTTCAGTTTTTTGAATCCAGCTCTTTTTCCTTCAGGGAACTGAAACATTTCTCTAGGACTGAGAGGACTCAGATCCAAAGGCAGATCCACTGTGACACTCCAAGTCTCCTAGTTGATTCTTCTGCCCAACAAGCCTGCACATTATATATTGATATATGGAAGAAATCCTTGTGTAAGGAAAAGGAGATTAGAGGTTAATCTTTGCTTTAACAATAGAAATAAGAAGCTGCTTCACAGACCATTTTAGTCTCATGGGTTAAATGGAACCAGCTGTACATGTGGCCATCATGCAAGCAAAACACTGTCACTAAAAAGAAGCAATTTCTTTGTGGGTCAGAAAACTGAGTAGGATACTGCACTGCTGTCACAAAGGGGCAGCTCAGACAGTCTGACCCACTGGATATTGTCAGTAATTCAGTTTAACCCTTTCTCATCAATAATGAGCATGATCAGTGCTTCCTGGTTGAAGCACAAAATACAGGAAGAAAATTCTAAGCAGTGGTGTTTCAGGAATTTTTAACAGCTGCTGCCTGCTTCATTGCTTGAACTCAATTCTCTGAATTAAATCCTGTAAAATCCAGTATTTGCCCCAAGAAACACGTCTGGGATTATCCCAGAGATTTCAGATGCACAGGATACATGCAGCTTCAAAAGACAGCTCCCTGCTGACTGAAGGAGGAGCAGGTATTATAGTTCTCTTAAGTCTCTGCAAACAATATAGATATCATATCCTTTTCCTGAATTACTCTATAGACTCCAATAAATCTATAGAATTCAGCTTACCACAAAGCTACTGTTTTTCAGACCAACTGACCCAATGACTGGTATTTATTTGCTGAGACAAGCTCCATTAAAATAGAAAGTAAAAAATCCACACTCTTCCTCCTCATCACCACAAAGATGACATCTTGTTGCCAATCTGCCTGCCAGGAAGCCATCTGGAAATAATATCAATACCACAATCTATAGGCATCCCTCCAATGCATTAATCAGGTCATTAGAGTTCAATACTGACAGCATCTTTAGGAACTGGAAAGGATAAAGCTGTGGTTATAAGGCACAGTGAAGATGGATCCCCAGGGCCCAGTTAGATCTTCCCCTCCTTTTTTCTTTAAAAAGCATACAGCATTAGCATTTTGTTCCTCAGTGTTTGGTTTAAATTTCCATTCTGGAGAGCTTCGAAGCTCGAGCAAGGCCTCTCAGTTTGACGCACAAACACAATGGAAAATGTCTTCCACCTCACTCCCGTCCTTAAAAGGACATTGAAAAAGTCTGGAGAGAATTAAATGGGGCATGACAATGATTTGGAGACTGAGAAAAATAGATTAAAAAAATATAAATATATACATTTATGCATATTATAGCCAAAACCCACAAAAAGTTCAGTTTAAGAGGGTTACAAGCTTTCTTATCACACAGAGCAGTACCTTCAGAGGAAACCCAGCAGTACCAGATGCTAAAGTTATCTCAGAGACATACCAAAACCCAGGGGCTGGAAACTGAAGCCACAGAAATCTAAATTTGAGAATGCCTTTCTTCTGAAACATGATGAAAGGTAACAAAGGAGAAAAAAAAAAATAGTAATGAAAAAAAAAGGAGTTACATGAGATTCTGGTCTCCTATCTTTCTTTCTCAAATGAGAAAAAAATCTGCATCACTTTCTGAGACCTGTTTTAACAACACTTTATTGAGTATGGTACAAGATGAATGAAATGACACACACTTTTGAAAAGCAAGAGTAAAAGCAGAAGCACAGTCAAACATATCACAGACATGCAGTTTTACCAGTTCAGTACAGATCCCCATTAGAAAAATTATCTATTTATCTATCTGTATATATATCATTGCACTAGAAGTAAGCAGCAGTTCATCATCTTGGGAAAAACTCTTTAGGGGCAGTGACAAGGCTTTCCTCAGTGTTTGTACAGCAAAGTGGAACAACATAACTCCCAGTTTGGTCCTTCTTTTTTACAATTGCTGTACTAGATAACTCCAGCATACAAAAGGGAGCAGTCAGTCCTTGTTCTAAGTTAACCAGAGCTGTTCCAAATAACAGCATCAAATTCTGATACTGGATCTAAAATCAGGTTTTATTTTTACAAGTTGAGGTTCGATATTTGTGAGACAGTTCAAAACTTTTCATTTATCCAGGTTTTTTTGTTGGGTTTTTTTTTGTTTGTTTGTTTTGTTCTGTTTCCAGAAATATTTCTCTTTCTCCTACAAGAAACTTTGCAAGGCAGTTTTCCCATAAATCACATTCAAACATCTCATTTGAAGAAGAAAGACGGTGAATAACTGTCATCTGGAAGGGGCAAGGTACAGGGAATCCACGTAGTAAGTTTAAAGCGTTATTTTTATCCATATTTCTTTATTTTTTTCAGGCTACACAATCCCAAAAGTAGCTTGTTTTAGCTTCGTGTCTACTTTAAAAGCACCTAAAAGTTTTCTTAACCAGCAGAATAGAGCAGGTATGGATAATAAGACATCAGAGTAATTGTAAAAACAGTTTCAGAAGCTGAATCTCTCATTTCTTTCATTTGAAAGAAATTCTTTCATTTGAAAGAAATTATTTTGGCTTGCCACTTAACTAAGTATATATTTTTGAGCTAATTAATCCAGTTGTATCAATACAACTAATATTAAATTTCAAGTATGGAGGGAAAAGATTCACACATTGGAGACTCACAGTGAATTAGGCTAAGAAATTAATGCTCCAAAAATTCTTCAGTGAGCTCCAGAAATTCTGCATGTGAAGCCTGCAGTTTAAAGATAAGAGTTGAAATATTTGATAATACCGAAACACTGTCATGGGTACATCTGCATTTCTAAGTGACTATTTTGATTTTTTGGTTTTGATTTTGGCTTTTGTTTCTGGTTCATTAAGTCAAATCTAGGCTAAGTCTGCATTAAGAGTAATGGTAGTATGTTCAATCACAAGTTCTATTCAGTGACCTCCTAAACTGATTTTAGTTACAGTAAGACAACTTTGCATTCAGACATAAAAACAGAAGATTCACCTTTCTTACTTTTTTCCAGGCCTCAGAGAAGTCCTTTCAAACTCCTTTCTCTCTGATACTTCTTTGTAAAGTGTTTTGAAACCTAGTGATGAAAGTATTAAGAACTATGTATTTGACCATACCACTCATGAAACATTCTATTAGAGATCCTGAAAATAATCCAAATTAAGGAATGTATTGTACAGTTTAAAAATTAATTGAAAGCAATGAATTATTATCCCATTGAAATTATCAATACCTAAATATCAGACAAGTGAAGTTTGGCTGCAGTAGCTATATAAACTTACAAATCCAACTGCAAAGTTGGTCTCTGGATAACAATGAAAATCCTTCTGAAGCCTGGCAGTGAGAACAATACCAGAGCTAAGCCCCTCCACAAAAGATCCTGACAGCCACAGAAATTTCACTTGATAAGAAATCACTCAAGAGAATGGATTACTCAGATGCAGGACTGTAAGAAGTCTTCTGTATCATGAAGATCAGTTCCTCTCCATGACAAGAAACTTTCACTTAGTATAATTTCCTTTGCATGTGTCACAATGAAATGATGAGGCACAGGTTTTCACCACAGATGTTATTTCTGTCAGCTTTGATGAAGAAATTGCTCTGGACAATTTCACTTTCATTTTTTTTTGCACTAACTATTGAAATAGAGTTCTCTTATTTTATTATTTAGCTCATCATAAGATGGGGAACTCTTGCAACGCATCAGTAATCATGATCACCTAGAGACATTTCAGTATATATTTCCAACAGCTTTCTGGTCCAGGAAGAAATGTAGTAGGCTTGAATCCAAGAGTTTCAACAACAAAGCACAGACACATAGATAGATTTGAAGCAAGACTGGTCCAGCACTCACAGGTTAAGCAAAGGCTCAAACAGATGAACTCTGCATATGTAGGTGTTTCCATTTACAGAATGTGAGGCATTCTGTTATTAGCAGGGGACCAGATGTACCTTGGTGGTTTAAAAAAAATAAAATCAAACAAAACCACAAACACTTTAATCCCGTGGTCAGGGCAAAGAGAAGACAGTGCCTACTTTTATTCACCTACCTAGGTATTGCTGATTAATATTAGCTTCAAGTAGCCAAGCACTATTAATCAACAATAACTTGTTTGCATATTTTGTTTCAATGCTGGATTGCATCTGTACAAACAGCCCTTTGAAGTGCATCTGTAGAGAGTAAACACCTGTACTGCTCCTTCAAATGCATACACATGCTTTATGGAATAAGGACAATCCTCCAGTAATTGCAGAGGAATGAATATAAACACTCTTGAGCTCTTGTAAACATGTCCACAGAGACTTCTCATATAACCACAGAGTGTTCTCTTTCAGGTTTTTTTTCATGTCTGCAAAACTGGAAAAGCAAGGCTGTCTTCCTGTTGGATATTTCAAGTGCGTAGGTTTTGAATTTTATATATAATTTAGTCCAGGATTTCAGGAGTGCAAAGTTTTCATCACCACTGCATATACTATGTGCATGCAAAAGGTAATAACGTATGCAGATCCATTAACACTAGAACAGTTTCATACAAAGCTTGTGCCCTTCAGTTTTGATAAATTTAACATTCCACAGAATATTACAGCACTAACTGCTGTACACCAAGAACACACAAGGGTGTTTAGAAATAATACTAGCCTCTGTGCAAAAGAAAGGGATGATATAATATCATTTTTCTAGATCCATATACAGTTCTCCATTGGAAAAGAAACTTCTAAATACAGGGACCATCCAAACCAGAGAAAGCTATAAAGGCTACTTTTTAAGTAACGCAAAGAATAACTCTGGGTCACCAAACAAAACCTATGTACAGTTATTTAAGAAAGAGAATCATGTAAGGATGTGAAAAGAAAAAAGAAAGAAAAAGAAAGAGGATACTCAAAAGGAGCAGTTCAAAAGGCAAGAAGCCTCAGGGAGAGTTAGGAGAGTATTGCAGGGCATAGGTCAGCTCTTAGAAAATGGATTGCTTAAGAAAAGACAGGGGAGCCCATAAAACATGGCAAGTAAAATGTAAGCAGGAAATTAAAAGGGCTAAAAGACAATCCAAAAATTGCCTGCAAACAAAGATCACCGTGCTAGTAAACAGCTCTTGAAATACATCAAGGACAGGAAACCAGCTAGGAAAAGAGGTCCAGCTGCTGGATGACAAAGGTGCATAAAGCTCAGGTGGGGATGATACAGTTGTAACAGAGAAGCTCAGTGAATTCTTTACATCAGCCTTTACCGATGAAATCTCTGGGGAGATTTCCACACCCAATGCACTCTCTGTTGCAAATCTGGTAGAGAACCAGACCAATCTGAAGTAAAATCAGGAAATACCAGACCGAACAAGGAAGCTAGATGTTAATAAAGCACTGAGACAAAACAATTTTCACACAAGTTCTCAAGAAACTCAAATATGAATTTAAGGACCACTAGCCAAGGTATGTAAACCTTTGTAAAGTCTCTTTGCTTGAGAAACACAGATCCTGCCTGCATAATTCCCAGCTGCAGGAAGGGCTGTGTAGGGAACCTGGGAACAATCTGGCAGGTCTGAATTAATGTAAGTAGGATAGTGAACATTAGAAATTATAGCACTTCCCAAGCTTTTTAAGATGGAGAGCAATCAGCAGTGTAATTCCTGGGGTCAGTGCTGGGACTGGTGTTACTCAGCATATTTATCAATATTAAATGACTGAGGAAAATTTTGGCAGGTAGGCCTTAGTGTAGTAATTCCTCAAGGCAATATCAATTCTTAATGTTCCTAGTTGGAAGCCAGAGCCTTCCTTGGCAGTTCTCTGACACCTTTGGTTCAGTGTTCAATAGTAGTCAAAAAAAGCCAGCAGTATCATTGGAATCCTCAGAAAAAGAGGAACGCAGGACATTTCTGCCACTCCTCACAGTCTGAGCACTCCCACAGCTCTCCACACACCAAGGAGGACATTACCAAGGTGTCAAAAAGGGCAACCAGATGGAAACAGAGATACTAAAAAGGCTGGGAGTCCTCAGTTCAGAAAGAAGGCATCTGTAGTGGGTGTAACCAGGTATAACAAAAAACCCATGAGCTACTAAATGAAGACCAGTTGTTTACCCAACCCTACAAAACTACAGCAAGGCAGCACTCACTGCAACCAATTCATTTAAATAGAAAGGACATGTTTATCCAGCAGGTTACAAGCTTCTGGAACTTGCTGTCACGCAAGACTCTGAAGGCAAAGGATGTTCATGGGTTCAAAAAGGGATTAAACAAACTCTAGTCAACAGGTCCATAAATAGACACTTAAACAACTAAATAGGTACATATCCTCTAATATCCTTAGCAGAAGAGCTGTGGAAACTGAGATATGTGGAGAGAAATGGATCTCAAGAAACAGCTCTTGGAGGTTCTCCTGGGCTAACTGAAACACTGAGGCAATTCTAACGTTACGAATTTTTTTAAGTTGACTTAGCTTTCATACCACTTCCTGAGGATCAGCAATGATCCCAACAAAAGAGCAAGGTGATAGAAAGCAAACAAATGCATTACCCGTCATGAAAGGGGCGAGAATGGGACAGGGACAGACACAACCAGCAGAGAAAAGGAAATGAAACAATTTAGACCAGTTACAGGTGCGAGAACTTCTCTTTTAACACTCTTCCCCTGAAAACACCTTTAATATCTGTACACACCGTACAGTAAGTAATTATTTACTCACCCAATTTAATTTTTCATCAAAGTTTCATTTTAGAAGTATTTTTTACATTAACACCATCTTTGAAGACAGTAAGTTATTTATAGCTCTAAAAATGCAATCAGCAAGGCTGTATTTCCTGTCTGGTAAGTGAAATATAAGTTTGGACAAAAGAGAAAAAAACCTTACAAGAAATGCAATTACAGCAAGTTTGTTTTCAAGGCAATAAATCCGTTGTTTTAATGTTCAATTTACTTCATTATCTTGTTACTCATACAATTTTAAAAAATATTTTTGTTTGGCCTTTGGGGAAAAAGATTCTGTGCTACACAGATAAAAACTAACAAAGTTTGACAAAGTTCTCTTATTCCTGCCCTTGACACAGTCTGTCTCAAAACCTTACACTTGCAATAAAACCAGCTAGAAAGGAACTAGCACTGGAATGTTCACCACAGAAATCATGACAGTCATGAACACACATGAAATATCACACATTTTTCTCCTTTGCCATTCAGTGAGAAGTAGGCTTGTTACTCCAGACCCCTACTCCAATATCAATAGCCATACATTACTAATACAATATATCTGTATTATAGGTGTGTATACATATAATAAACCCACAGAATCCTGCAGGGCTCATGAAGTGATGAGGAAGTTCAAAGCAGGTCACCTCAGCAAAGTGCAATATAATGTAAAATCAATATAACACCAGTACTAAAACTGATTTAAACATTCATGTTTACTTTCACCCTCTCAGACAAAGAAAAAAGTAAAAAGAGGTAAAGCATCTGCAGTTAGAGAATCCTACATTAAGGTCAATAGCACACGTGGAGAATGGCACAAGGTCCACACTATTTTACCTGGAGAGCCATCTGACCATGTCTGACTGTCCTTGCTGGTGAGACGCTTGCAAGTCTTTAACTTTTGTAACCTCGTTTTCTGGGCTGTCACTGTGCTCCCGTCAGGAGGTGAGCCTCCACTTCTGCTCAGGCTAACCAGAAGCACATCAACATCCACAGCTATAGCTTGGAAATACCTTGGAAAAGGAATATAACTGAGCTCTGTATTAGGGAAGAACTAAATAGATTGAGTGGGAGCTCAATACTTTATTGGCATCTGAGGTGAGCTTGATAAAGGCACAATTCCAGGTAAATTGAAAGAGCAGTGATCCTTCTGAGTTCAGAAGCATTTTAAGCAAACACATGAAACTGATTTTTAGTCTGCACAAGATGGGATTGTATGATCAACAATTAGCCCAGTGCCCATGTTCAGGCTGACTTTAGCATGTAACTTGAGCAAAGTTCCCCATTGGTTGCAATAAAGCCCTGGTCCCACAGGCCGGGGCTGAGGTAAAATGGCGGGAAGCACTTCGAAGCAGGTGAGGCAGGAGGTGAGGCCTGCACAGCAGTGCTCCTGCCTCCCCACCGTGAGGGGATTCCCTCGGGGATAGCGGCTGCCATCCCACAGACACACCTGCAGGAACATCCTGAGCAGCGCTGAGGGAGTAGGGAATGCAAATCCTGCCCCTCCCTTGGGAATGCTGGAGCTCAAGACTTCCCAAACCCACCGCCTCTTCCATTCAAATGTGCTCGCTCTGCTCACAAGCACAGACGCTTTCACAGCAACATGAAAAACTGCTGTACTGCAAAGGAACAGGAAAATGAGTAGGAAGAAGAAAGGGAAATGTAGGAGAAAATAAAACAAACCTTCTTTCACCACTCCCTTGTCTGAGAGAAAGAGGTAGCCAGCATGCACAGGCTCACAAGTTGAGATCTCTTCTTAAAAAATCTGTAGGGTACATGCTCAGATATTTGTCTGTCTCTTTATATAGAGTTCAGTTAGCACAAAATGCCTCTAGCTGGTTTCAAGTTACAGCCAAGGGAAGTAGTACCATAAAATTCCTCATAGCCACCCAAACCATTACTCTTGTATTTTCTTCCATGTGGGGTCATCACACCCCCTCTGGAAAGCTTAGAGGTATGATACCACTGCGGGCCTCTTCAGAGAGAGCCTGACAATGGTGTATTATGAGGCTTGTTGTAACATCCTTTCAAAATTCTTAAGGTCCAGTGGTTTAGAGAAGAGGGTCTTTTGTGTCTGCTGTCAGTTCCAGGAAGCTCCTGTCACTGGCATGGAGACTGCATATGGAAAAGAGCTGCTAAATAGACCAGTTAAAAGAATATAGGCCCAGTTTTGCTCCCACGTCACTGAAAACCATGAATGGTGCAACTCTGTTGAGGTCAGAGGAACTGCACTGCTGTGATGTTGGGGGTGAGACACCAGCTGTTGTTTCCAAGCCAGGACTCCCTCTGCGATGCTCTCTCAGGCTCTGCCCAAGATACACCCCCGAGGCCACCACGACCACAATGTCAGCTCTCAAACACCAGCAGCAGCCTCTGTGCCGGCAGCGCTCCCCAGTCTAACCCACACCAGCTCTGCTGTAAAACTTACCCTGCACAGAACAGAAGAGGTTTCTCACCTCTAAAACCAGGCTGGACTTGAACAAGTGATGAGTTAGTAACGCTTTCAGTGTTACTGACTTAATGAAGCACTGACTTAATACCTTCCTCTTCTTCCACCAAAGGGAAGCTTACGATTCTAAAAGATCTGAGGTAAATAATCTAAGTAAAGCAGGCCATTCTTGACAAATTTCTCTTTTCTGTGTATTTTAAACACAGCTTGCTTATTGCTTTTGGTTTTTAACTTCCCTTTTGATACAATCAACAGTGTTAAAACACACAGTGTATGTCTGACCTGGACTTTGTAATTGCTTCTTGCAGAACATGCCCTCATACTTTATTCTTTTCATCCAGTCAGATTTAATCTTTGTCCAGGAGAGATGGTCAGTATTTTGGTTCTGAGGGGTTTTTTTAAATTTGTTTTTTAATGACATTTATTCCAATTACATGATATAAAACATATGAATGAAAAAACCCTTTAATTCAGTATTTAACAAACTACTTACACCATTAAAAAAGAATTAATGGAATCATATATTTCTTCCATTAGGAGACAAGCAACTTCAAAATAGTCAATACTGCCAAAAAATATTAGGCAACTACATGCATTCTATAATGAGGTATTAAAACAGACATCTTGGTTACTATTTGCACTGCACATTCACATAGTAAGTTAAATTGTGACTGTCATTTAGGAGATATGGAAAAATCTCACACCCCTGTCTCACCTTGTTTGCCTATTGTTTTACACTGGAAGTGTTCATCAGTTTATAGAATTTAGAGAAAGCAACATCACCTTGAAATCAAGTGCAACAATGCCCTGTTCGGAACACAGAGCTGGGAGCTCTAGTTCCTCTGGCCCATGCTGCCTGCAAAACACAGCTCTTACAGGCCTCTGCAGCAAACAGGAAACTTGCAGTACTTCCAGACAGATAAGAAAAGCTAAAACTGGGATCCTTTCATTATTTTGAATATCTCAGAGTGCCTGTGCCATACTGGGTACTACTGTGTCTCCCAAGTCCTCTTTGTAAGAGTATTTGCAACTCAGTCCTTGGTCTCCCCATTACTCATTCATCCTTTTACATTTTGCTGAGGTTAACAATCAGGATAGTGATTTTTGCTGCTTAGCAGTGGTTCCCTCTGAAAGCTGGATTATACTGGTTTAAACAGTATATAAAAGGTCTCCGGGTGAAACTACAGGCTTGGTGATGAGATTATCCTTCACTACACAGTTCCAGTATCCTTTTTGAGTACATTTTTTTTGTTCAGATATCATCCTGCCATGCTGCAAATACCTCATATCACAGGATTGCTGAATAAAAACAGAAAAAAAACAGTAAAACTCAGAATAATGATTTTAACCTGCTGTGCAATAATTGGAAATAAACTACAGTGAGTGTGTAAAATAGCACACACCATCACTCACTTTCCACAGCCAGGATGTCTGTGGATTCTCAGCAATTTATCACATTTCACAAGAAGCAGCAGCAAGTGACGCACGGGACTGGCAAGTAGAGCAAGTCATTTCTTCTCCCACAGGTTAGATCTTCTACTTTCACACGGAATTTATGGTCTGTTAGAACCTTTTTGTGATGAATAACTAAAAACATCCCTCTGTGACAGTTCTGTATCCTGTCACACACTGGCTGCATCACAAGCCCTAAAAATGCCTTTGGTACCATGGAACCTATGCATACAAAACAGCACTTCAGTCTGAAGAATTAATATGCTGTCAGCTGGTCGTGTTTTTTGGCAAGTGAGTGGATTTAATCCAATTACAGCAAAGGTGATGAGGTCAAGCTGACTCTCAGTAAAGAATTACCAGAAAGACTATCCTCAAAACAGAAGACACTGCAGCTTGCTAGACATGCTGTAGTGAAGTTTAGCAATGCTCAGACTTGTTATAACAAAGGTAAGTGCCAAGAAACTGCTTAGTGCCAGCAAACAGAAGAGGAAAGGGATTCAGCAAGAACACACTTTGTAAAGCACACTGTAATCCTAAGCACTTAATTGCCTTTGGCAAGAGCTGCATCCCATTGCTCTCTCAGAAGTTGTTTTATCTGCAACTTGATGCTCACAGCTACAAAGATGAATGGAGTGGGGGAGGAGAAGAAACTGGGGGAACTAGTGAAAGAACTACAGTTACCAGTTTGTCTCTGGTGAACTACCAAAGCAAAATATAAAAATTACTGCTATGTGCAAAGCCTGATCTGCATATCCAATGACTCTCATAGAAGAAAATGAAACCAACTCTCCTCCAGGTCCTTTGAATCACTTACAGAAGCAGAGAAATTTGTTGTGGAGTTACACACCTGTATTTATATTTTGCTATTTACATATGACTGGTCTCACTTTCAGTCATTCTCATTGAATCCATATAGGTCAGTGTGAATTTGAAGGTGTAGACAAAGTTTGTTTCTTTTCCCTGATTATAATGCAGCATTCACAAATATTTTACAATATGTTAATCCCAACTCATTGTTCCCACATAAATAGAAGACTCAAAAGTAAATAATGTACCAAGCCTCTTTAATTAAATAAGGAGTTTGGGGGAGGAGTTTCTGCAGACTCTTTTAAATCTTAAAGCCTGCCAACTGGATGAACAAAAGGTAGATTAGGCTCACATGATAAATCCCAGAAAACCTGAAAAGCCTTTGTTAATAAGTCACTAAGGGAATTTTTCTTTTTCCCCTAGAATTTCTGCTCACCAGAAGTGAGTTAAGATTATTCAAGCAGGTTTGGTTTCCAGCAGCATTAAATGGGTATATGCCTCATGGAGCTCTAATCTCCTCATTTCTATAGAGCTCAATTCTCCTTTCATTCCTATTAAAGCAGAACCAGTTATTCCTAGCTTTTATAGAGGGAGCAGCTGCTGAAAGTTCAGACGCAAAAAAAGTTTATGAAATTAGTTAAGATTCCCACAAAAACTAAACTGGAATTCTAGATCAGCTTTAATAGCAACAACAAAAACAGGAATATAGATGTATTTTCATTTCACTTTGGCATTTCTTTCGTGTAGCAGGTTGCTAATGAGCCTTTTAAGTTTCCATTCAAAAGTTAGTGTTCAGTAGCTTGTTCACAGAGCCAAATGACATGTTAGTCTGGCAATTAGTTTACTCTTCTGTTTGTAGAGAGGCTTAATGAAAACATTATTAGAGACAGACCTTGCTGTAGCACACTCAATAATTGCTCAAAAAAACCCACAGATTTCAGCAAAACCCATACTGTAAAAGACACAGATTTTAGGAAAACCCAGACAGCAAAGATGACATTTAAAGCTATGCTAAATTTAAAAAAAAACCCGAGTCCATCCTACCTGGAACCATCTGGCTTCACTAATTAATCCTTTTCAGCACTATAGATTAATCATATCTTCTCTGCATCCAGTGCTAAAATCCAAACAACATATGTAGCCCTAATGTACATCATGGACACATTCCCTTCAGTGGGATGAAGGCAGCTGTACAAAGCTTGCTAAGATGCTGTTTGATATAGTGGATGCCACAGGAAAAGTTTAAAAAGTCTACTGCAGCAGGTGCAGCAACATGTTTCTAGAGCCATGAGAGAAAGCATCATTTGACCTTATATGGGAGGGTATTAAAAAAAAAAAAAAAGAGTAATTAAGCATCAAGGAGAGAAGAGTGTGTTAATCAGCCAAGGCAAGAAAAAATTACCTTCACTACTCCTAACTCATACCTGTGGAATAAAGTTTGGAAAAGCTATTGAGTACAGCTCCAAACACAGCAAAAGCAAACCACAGCATGTTTTATTATGTACTTGACAAGTTTATGAATGAAAGGAGATGAGTCTGTCTGTAAAACCAGGATCACTTCCAACCCATGCTCAGACCTAAATTCAAGCTACCTAGAAGAGTCCAGCAACCACAGACTGTGGCTACCAGGTCTCCAGAGTCTAACCAGAAACTTCAGCCATCTCCTTACATGGCTCTCAAATAGAGCTTCTGAGCACATTTTCTGGATTTCGACATCCACAGCTTTAAGGCACAGCATTTGGAGCAGTTCTGAACTCTATTTATATCTGCATTTTGTTTCAGGAAGGCTCTGAAAGTAATTTGTAGCTGTTGGTTTATAGTGTTTCTAAGTACAGTGTATTTGGCCTGTGTAAGGATATTGGTATGGATTTTGATTGACTGTAAAAATCGGATCATCGCCCAGAGGAAGTCCTAATGAACTTAAAGGAGGAGCCAGGGAGAACAGAAAACATGAAACAGACCAAAAACTGGTGAAAAATTATGCGTCTCTTATATTTAACCTAAGCCAATGGCAGTATGTAATCCCAGCTTATTTCAGACTTTATAAATTCCTTTTCAGCATCATACAAGCAAACTAACAGAACTTCACTGAATTATTTCCTTCGTTCTCCTTTGCACCATGCAGCAGGGCAACTAAAGCTATGGATGCATGCCTGCAACAGCAGAGTATCTGATTTATAACCTTCTTTGCAGCAGACCTTTTAAGACTTCCCTACAAGACCAATAAAAATGGGGTCAGTGATATTAACTGGTGTGAGCCTCCCGTGTTTATATAAAATTCTAGCTGCGGTGTTTATTAAACCAGGAATTTCCTTTCTGCTTATGTCCATCTAAAAAAGTTAAAAGCCATTAATAGGTCACACACCAGCACAGGACATCCTGCCTATCATTCTAGTGGCTGGTACTCTGGTAGCAAACATTCTCCTTCTACAACCAACAAAGTCACTCCAGGTACTTTTGGAGTTAAAACACTTGTCCTGTAGCATTCATTTGCAGAAGGCTAAGGATGGGTGTAACATTTGTGTATTATGAAAATGTGTTATCATGAGCACTTTGTTACAAACTGCAGAGCACACAGTGACCAGCTACAGAAGGACAGTATCACTTGAGGAAACAGAAAATACTGGGTATGTGCCAGATGAAAATTAACTATTCAGTTATTAGTAAATATAATTTTGGTTTAAAAACAGAAGGCTCCTAGAATGCACTCCTAGAACCTAGTTCCAGGAACATCTCAGCAAATCTATAGTTGCACAGGAAGACACATATCATGTTCTTCAAATAATGATGCAAGTCATTAGCAGAATAAAATAAAATAAAGATGTGTGCAGGAAGTGGGGGGAGAAAGATAGTAGTTCTCTTAGGGATTTAAAAATTACTATTTCTCTTACAGCTCCACTGACAGAAGCAGCATTCCTAGCACTCCACAAAGCACAATTTTGTAGTCTTAGTAAGGAACACACCTTCTGCAGGTCATGTAACTCCACACTCCCCCCCCCCCCCAAATGCTTGGAAACCCCTTAAAAGAAGGGTGTGGAATCAGGTATTTGCACTTATCCTTTCAGCCATTCCCTTTGTAGGGGGAATAATACAGCCTTCAAAACACTTTTGATTCCACTTCCTGACTCTAGGAGAAGTATTCCTGGGGATTTACTCTGCAGAAGACAAGACTAGGGCAAAAAAGTATCTTTGAAGTGTAAGACTAAGATCCTCTGTCTTTACATGCCCGGTCTCCAGCCCCTGCTAGTCTGCCATGCCACTCCGTTCCAGCCTGAGTGCAGGGAGCAGTGCCAGGCCAGAGTCCAGATGTGCACATACAGGAAAGGGCATTAAAAGGCGAAGAATCCCCAAAAGCACATTGCTCCATAGCGTGAAGGCAGCCTGCAGAGAAGTGATTTCCCCGCCTTTGCCAAGTTAGTGATTTTAAACATTCATCTTCTTCCCCCATCCTCATACAGGATGTTTAAGTGGTGTCACCAGGTTTTGTCCTCCTCTAAGACTCTAAGCATGTTGTGCAACCTGATACAAATTACTTTGAGAACAGCAGAAGTTAAAAAAACCCAAAACAAACAGCACATACATTTTGTCTGAAACATTAAAGATGTAGACGTGTAGTGAAGGAGTGTTGCTACATGTGCCTCCACATATGCACCTCTCTATTTGAAAGGCTCAGGAGGCCAAGAGAGAGCCAGAGAGATTATCCTTACAGCCAAGTCTATAAATGCTTCATCTTAGAAACCTTTTGCTACCTGCCAGCAGAGAACAATAAAACTGTATAAAATCATACTTAAAAGATGACAAGTACTTACTACTAGGTTTGCTTGCTCTGGGATTAATGCACTCCGGGAGAGGAGCGGTAGGTGAGCCCTCCTCCCTGCCGGAGCCCAGCTGACGCTCTCTCCGGGGAAGGGACGGGAGCTGGGCAGAGACAGGAATCCCGCGGCTCCGGTGCTCCAAGCCCGGCATGTGCCCGCAGCCCGCGCCGCTGGGCTGGCTCGCTGCAGCGCCGCTACCTCGTCCCTCCGGAGAAGCAGGTTTCCCTCTTCTCCTTCTCCTCCTCCTTCTCCGCCTACTTCACCTCCCACTGCGGAGGATGCCGCGGTGCCCCCCACTCGTGCCCGCCCACGGGGTTCCCTCCGCGTCCCGGGGCGCAGCCGGCAGGAACAGCCCCGCGGCTCCGGGAGCGCTGCCGGAGCCGCCTCGCCCCGAGCTGTCCAGTCCCGGATCTGCGGCTCCGGCCGCAGCCCACCTGCCGCTCAGCCGGGCTGGGCTGGGCCGGGCTGGGCTGGAAGGCCCCGGGCTGCCCCGCACACTACGGCAGCGGGGGAGCGCCGAGCCCGCGGGGGAAGCGGTGCCCAGCGGCGATAGCGCCTGCGGTCGGAGCGGCTGTCCTTCGCTCTTTCCCGGCCGAGCCTCGCTCGAGAGCGCCCGAGGGGCCTGGGGGAGCCCCGGGCGTGCCAGGGCCAGCGAAGGGAGGGCCACGGCCAGCCCAGCCCAGCGCCTGTGGAGCGCGGCTCGCCCAGGTGGGGCGGCTGCCCATGGGGGAGTCCAGATCTGGGTGCGGGGTGTATGAAGAGTGTGTAGGGATGCACATGGGTGCCATACGAGCCGTGTGCTGCCGAGCCTGTGGGGATGTGGGGGTTATAGACCTTGTATCTATGGCTGCATGTAAGGGAAGCGTAGAGTGTGCTTATGGGCTTGCATGGGCTGTGAATGAAATACATATGGGAGATCTGTGTGTGTGTTCTGGAGGAACTGCATAGCTTGCGTATAGGGGAGAGCGCAGAGGATGTACGTGAAGGTTTGCCTGGGTCTGGGATAGGATGCCCTGGGGGTGTGCATGTGGGTATGTATGGGGAGTGCAGGGGTCTGTGTGGAGCTGCAGTGCCCTGATGCCAGCTCCAGGACATTGGCCCAGGGACACGGGGCCTCAGGGCTGCCCTGCCTCCCCCACCCCCAGGGCCTCCCCAGGGCCCGTGCTCTGGCACATCTGCCTAGGGACGTCCAAATCTGGGGCAGGGGATTTATTTTAATAAACCGTTTACAGTTAATTGTGTTAAGTGCTAAAGTAGTGTAGAAGGAAGAGCAAATGAGAGATGGGGGCTAATTGAATCCTCTTCAACAATAAGACCTTGGAACTGCTGTTTTATAATATGGAGACCCTGAAGAGGAAATGTATGAAATTGCATACATTGCAAACTTAAAGCCTTTTTACTCTGATTTTTTTTTTTTCATTTACACAATTTAAAAACCCAATCAACTGCCTATTTGAAATAGATTTTTAGCCAGATCATAAACATACATGGGAATAGACATAAAAAGAGCCTAGGCTCTATGGAAAAGCCTTTCTTTTCTGTCCTCTCATGTTCTTCTGTGCTGCAGATTGCATCTAGGTTTGTTAATACACAGTTCTGAACTGATACAGGAAAAGGAAAGCACAAGCTGTAGAAAACCTGCCTCCTCACCAGGCACTAAGAAACTTTTAAGGGTGATGGAGTAAACCACAGCCCAAGCTACAATTCCTTCTCTCCCCTCACCATTTCATCTTAACAGCCGTCAACTCAGAAAAATGGGGCCAAGATAAGCAAGTCACAGCAAACCTGCTCTTGGCTACAGTGATGTCAAGGGTTTTATATTTGCTGAGACCTCAGTGTTTTCCAATTTGATTCTGAGGTGACTTTTTCTGCCATTGATAGAGCATGTGTCCTGCAACTTAAGTAGGCTGTACATGGAGGCAGTGCAAGATGCTGCCTTTTCCTGGTGTGTCATTCCTGGTACCTGAGCTTCAGTGAAGGATGAGAACAGTTACCAGCATGAGTTTGTGAAAAGTTATAGCCATCACTTTTGACTTTTTCAGGTGTAGTACAAAGGGAGTACACTGAGGGGAATTGCTGCTAACTCTTCAGGAGGAGGCAGTGTTAGGTTTCTTTTTCCCAATTCCTTTAGATTGACTCTCAGGAGAATGAGATGCTTTTGCTGTTTTAAAGGCTCTGGGACTTTGAAAATAGGTTAATAGATACTTATTTATTTATTTATTTATATTTTGACCAGAATCACTGAGAAGAAATCACTTTAAAGAAAAGTAATTTTATTGTTGGAGGTTCTGAGTACCTCAGTCCTCACTTGCTCCATTAAACCTCTTTCTGCTATTGGTTATATCCAGCCAAATTGATACTCCTGGGCTTTTTCGTTCTCAGTACATGGTTGTGGCAAATTCTGGATTGCCAAAAGTTTTTCACTTTAGTCCAAAACAAATGGTAATCAATTCCTGATCATTGCTGACTTACTTGACTCTCTGTCTATAGTGGATTTCAGGTGGCAGTGCATGCAGAGAGAGTTCCAAAGCTACACACCCAACAGCAGAGATGTTAAAAGCAAGATGTTTGTTGTATGAACACTTCTTTTCTGCAGATAAATGATTATTTGGCGTTAGAATACAGAAAGTACATGAAAACCAAAGAGCCACACAGAGCCAGGGACAAGCTTGCTTTGACCTTCTCCATGGTCTGACTGAAGACTACTGCCAACACCTTCTTGGAAGGAGTTTTCTTCTCAACATACTTTAACTGTTAAAAAGATGCTTCTCTGCATCATCCTTATGCTTTTCTATGCTGATTTCTAGCCTAGACTTCATGAAACCCTTTTCTTGTAAATGTTCTCATGTCTTACTAGTTGAGAATCGCTGCTCCAGACAATCTTGTAATAGCATCAACGTCTCTGCTTTCAATTTAAAATGATTGCTCAGGCCTTAAACACTCACAAAGAACAAGACCCAGTGTTGCCAGTGAACCCACATCTGCCTTCAGCTGAGAGGGAGGAGTAGGAGACACTTGAATCGTGATGAAAGCCACTGAGCTCCATGAGGAGAGCAGACGGTGCCCCTGCTGGGTTTCAAGGGATTGACTCATTTTCAGCAGAGCTCATCTTTTTTCCTGTTTTATTTTGCTGGGTTTTTTGTTGGGTTTGTTTTGTTGGGTTTATTAATTGCACAAGTCAGATCAAGAAGGAAAAGAAAGAAAAAAACCTGAGGGATCTCCCATCCTAGCAGAAACCAGAATGACATAACACTTGATGTCCAGTCACAGTTCATCCCCAGAGTCCTCTTGGGACCGTTTATCTTCTAGTTGGGCTGCTGTCCTAAGAGCCGTCTAGAATGCTGGAAGTCAATAGTTCCACTTCTTTAGATGCTGATCTTAAATGTGATCAAGCTCAAGATAATGAAAGTTCAGATATGACATTTAATACTGCTGGCTACAGTAATCCTGTGCATTCTGAACTGGCTGCTTGAGAGTTGGTTTTTAATTGTAAACATCCTCCATGCAGCTGCTCCAGGGACGTGTTTAGGAAACAGCGGCTGGCTGTGTTTAAAAGATTTCAACTCATCTTGACCTACATTTAGATTTTTGTAGCTTACAAGCCACGGACTGTAACCAGCAAAACCCTCAGAGAGCTTATATAGCTTCTGTAGGGCAGGGCACGGGAAGTGAGTGAAGGATGAAGTTACCCAGCTGAAGTGTTAGGAAAAGTGAGTTACTGAAGCTGAACTACAGGGTTCAGATGATTATCAGGTGATTAGGAGAACAAGGAGCAGCACTGCACAGAGGGAATAAAGATAACCTCTCCTTTTGCCTTATGCTTTCTTCCCCATTCATTCTTTCAGTCACAATCTTTCTGTAAAATCCTTTAGGCTCCTTTCAGAATAAAGTTCAGGAGGTACATAAACACAATTGTATTTCGATATGTGCTGCCTTCTCACTTACACTTCTGCTCCAGAAATTGCTTAAGTTTAGGGCTTGTTCCTGATATGACCCGTAATTAAGCAGGGAAACTGCTAGAATCAGATACTTAGGAATTAATTTTATTGGAAAGAAACACATTTGTCCATTTCCCAGAGCCCATTCTTTGTTTTCTTTCTGACACAAGGGCTTGTTTTGTTTTTTTTTTTTTCAGAATGTAAGCACTCATTTTAAAAGCAATGCAGTTTCTAGCCTCTTGAGATTAGAAGATAATCTTCTAAAAAAGTGAGCTCTTCCCAAATCTGCAGGCAGACTAAATTATCATCCTCATCCTGCTTATGTCTTTGCTGATTGTGAACATAGAAAGCATTAAAAGCCTGTGAGTTTCATGCTGCAAATGTAATGTATTGAGTATGTAAGGAGGGAGGAATCCAAGAGGTCAGACACAATGTAGTACTAACATTGACACACAACATTTGGGCCAGCATCAGTTTACTCAGCTCAGGAGAAATAAAACTGGGTTAGATGTGCCAGCAAAAGACCACACAGGTGGTTTATACCTATCTGGTGTACAAGTATCTAAGCCTTTATACTTCTATGTTTGATGGAAAAAGGCAACAGGGCTGTAAGTATTTGACTGCTGGGGAAACTTCAGATTTGGAAACTCAGCAGCTGTTTTATCATCTTGTATTTAGAGGCTGGAACAACATGAACTAGTGCATAAACAAGGAAAATCCAGCAATTTAATTGATTTTAATAGCAACTAAATTGCACAACTTGGGTTTCAAACTAAGAGACTGTTCAGACTAGTGGACCAAATATTTGGTTGAACTATGAATATTCTGCACCTTCATTTTCTTAAAGCCACAGGTGGTGGCAGAGAGCTTCCACTTTCATAAATTACAGCATCAAAACCAGTAACTACTTCTGACTGTTTGCTGAATGAAATCCATCAGCAGGGTGCTATAGGTTTTTGTGTAACTCTTGCAGCAGATAAAGGGAGTGGTTACTCTGTGTTGTGCAAATGGACACAGAGAAACAGATACCAACTGAAGCTTGATTGACCCTGCAGATCAATCATAGAATCACAGCATATCCTGAGCTGAAAGAGACCTACAGGTCTTCAAAGTCCAGCTCCTGGCCCCGCCCAGGACACCTCAAGAGTCACACCATGAGCCTGAGAGCCTTGTCTGAACACTTCCTTGGCTGCTGCTGTGACCACTGCCCTCGGGAGCAGTACCCAACCACCCTCCGGGTGAAGAATCTTTTCCTAATATCCAACCCAAAGCTTCTTATGGTTTACTGTAAAGACAACCAACAGAAGGAAAATCTTCCCACTCTGTACTGTGCAGTTACCTTTGTCCTTTTTCATGAAATGGGAACAGTGCCTGTGTGCAGGGAAGACACAGCTTTTTGTCCTGAAGCTCTCACTTCAGCAGAGCTAAATGCAAATTGATAGGGGGAGTTTGAGATGAATCAGAGGCTGAGAAAATTCAGCAAATATGCCTATTACTTTTTCTACCAAAGCACAGTTATATTCTTCTCAATAATCTACAGTGGAGGGCTTCCATTACATCTGGAGTTAGTGCTCATTGCTATGCATACAGAGACCAGCCAAGCCAGCTACAGAGTATAATTTACTTTTATTACAACCTTCAGTCTCTAATCTCAATTTCTAGCCTAAAGAAAGACGCACTGGTCATGGCTACATGGCTACAGCATAATTACAGAGATGCACGATATTCTAATTTTATTGTTGTTCTTTTTTTTCCCCCCTCTTTTTAATGCAAAGCTAAAGAATGCAAATATCCCAACCCTTGGGAATGAAAGGGAAGAACATGGGATAGAAACAATGTCTGGCAAGTGTTGTATAACACAGATTTGTTGCTCTCAAGAATTAAACATGATAAATTGAGAGATATATTTGAAGTTTGCCTAATTCATGGCAATAAAATTGTTGTTATTTAACAAAGCTCAGATTAGGTAACTTCAACAGTTATAGGAGAGTAATGTAGCATTTGTAATAAAAAGCTTTTGCCAGGAAATTCTGTTCAGTTATCACCCAATACACAAACAGTCAAAATGCAAAAAGATACAGTTACCTGTGAATGCAGTACATACCTGACCATGCTCCAGTGCACATTTGGAATTTCCAAGCTCCCACAGCAGGAGTTTCACACAAGTAGTTCACTATCTGTATTTTGGAAGCCAACCCCAGTTACACTGCAGATATACCCAGGCTTCAGGATTTATAGCCAGATGTCTATTGCAGAGCAGGTGAAAATATGCAGCTTATTGAGGGGAATGCTCCCCTCCAGGAGGGGAATGCAGGATGTCCCAGGCACTTCCAAAACAGCTGTGTTTGCACATCATTCAGCTATGGCACATGTACATGAAGATACCATGTAAATGTAGCTAGTACAGTTTACAGATCTAGGGAGAGAAAAATGAATACTTGACCCCTTCCTTGTTTTTCCCTGAAAGAGGAAAACATTCATTTTTACCAAATTTAATGAGAGAAACCAGTCTGTCTTTATTGGTGCCCTAGCTGAAAGTATTGTCAGCAAATTCCATCTAGACTAAAAGCTTTAAGTCCCTGTGGTGGTGTCAGATTTCTCAGACTTAAAGTTAAAAATGAGTTTGAGCAGATTAACTAGCTGGGACTTGAAGATAAAGCTGGCTTCTCTTAAAGAAATGTGTTTTATACACTGTTAAGTGTGCTTGGTTCCTCTTTTATTCAAAGGAAGTAAATGAGTTTTGTGAAAAGAACTTTCAATAGGGTCTTTTCCTTTTAAATCTGTGGAAGAGTTCCAGCCAGTCTGTAGCACTGGCTTGAACTTTGTTTTTCTCCAAAGCAAGAACCCTTTAGTTTTCAGTGGCTTCCACATTTTTTCCTCCTCCCTTTGTAAAATGTGCCAGTGAAGTCAAGTGGGTTGTATTAACATTTTTCCAAACATTCACACATAGGACCAAAAAAGGAAATATTTAATAAATATAACCAGGAATATGTTAGAATGTTGATCTTTTGATTATGATAAGAATTTTCAGTCACAAGGTCTAATTAAATATTCCAAGTTGGAAATGCTTCCAGTGACTTACATCTCCTTGTTATCTGGTCAAACATTTTTAAGTTGTGGCCCAAGTGTCTCCTGTGCCAAAGTGATATTTTTAATGTGAATAACACACACGCACAAGAGACTGCATTAAAATTCACCTAGGCTAGTGACATCTTGGCATCTCAAATCTGCTCTGAAAGCTTCATTTTAACTTTATGCACAGGGGGATAACTTGCAATGAAGCAGTTCTGCAGTGGTAGTTGTATGTGTTTGTTTAGAACAAAATTTTTTGGTCTAAGAAAAATGTGGCTTAGTATGGCAGTTTGGACTACCATTGCTGACATTCTTAAATTGTGATGGAGTGGGAAAAAAGGGAAATAAAGACATCACGTGAGACAATTTTCCAAAAATAAATGTAACACTGTTATTCAAGAAAAAAAACATTTTTGCCAATATTAGATAAAGAAAACAAAAATTAAACCCAGAGATAGCAAGTGACTAATTAACCACTTCTGATTAGGAGCAGGAAAATTCCAGTAGTACTCAGATAGTCAGAGCTGCTCTGTATTAACTGGTAAAACAAAAAACATTTAAAGAGAATCAGTGCCCCAAGGAGCATCTCCTCTACGTAGACAAGTCAGACAAAGGAAGCTCATTGTTTTAGAATTAGGGAATTGAGGCACAGAATAATTGTCTTGTCTGCAGCCAGTCTGTGGTAGGAGGGTAATTGAATGCAGATCTCCTCACCACATGCACATTCTCTATCTTTATTCCAACTGGTCAGCTGAAACAGCCTTTCATTAACTGCTCTGTCAACATACCAAGAATTACAGAAGACCAAGAACATTTCATATGCTTCAAATCCACTTCTCCCACCATGGCATTTAAAAACATGTAGAGCAAACACTTACCATAGACACACTGAGTTCTCCAACCCAGAGAGCAGGTTGGAAACTTACAGATTCCTCCTCATGTGATATTCCCACTGATGTTCTATTTTGAACTCCAGCTTCCTGTTGCAGGATCAAGTTTTTTCTTTAAAAATCTTGAAAAACATTTCCATCTTTCCTTTAGCTGGAAGGTGAAGCTTTATTTACTTTAAGCTAGGCTCTACTTTCCTCACACAGTGAATGGCATTTACCTGTTCAAACATGGTAAACTGCATCATCCACATGAAGTGAGGCTATCATAGCACTCCTAAAGGCAGTAAATGCAATTCTCAGCTCCACCAGCAACCAGCAGAAGCTAGGAATTAATGTTGTTTGTGTCAATGTAGTTTTTGAAGAAATCAAATCAGAAAATAACCACAGGAAGGTTTTGGGACACCAAAGAAAGTTAGATCAGGCCACTTAGCTGAGCTCAGTGACTTCAGATAAAAGGGGCAGTTCACAGTCCAACTTCACTCTAGGCTGTGACACAAGGGGGGCAGAAGGTGTTCCCCAAAGTATTTTCTTTTATAGACCTGTGAAAATACCTCTCCCAGTGGGGCTCCAGAGGCCTCCTGCAGTACAAATAACCAACTGCCAAGTCAGGCCATTTGCTTTGCTAAAAACAGCCTTCTCCAAAGCATTTTTATGTTACACATTTGTGTATTTTATTCATAAACATCTTAACCTACTGGGAACCAGGGAGGAGAAAGCACTTAGAGAACAAAGTGTGAAGGCCTCCATTTGTTCACAGGACAACTGAGCAGCTATTTAAGAGCTTTGGCATATGGGCTATGATAGAAACAGCATTTCATGTGCTTTAGATGAGGAATAGTAATAATGGCATTTTGGTCCTTCTCTTTGGTGGCTTCTCTTTGCTCGAAATATAGAAATCGTTTGATCTTTGCATGACAAGGAGTTTTGTCAGCAAAAGGGATGTTTTACCAAGTAGGAAACAAATCTCTGATTCCTTAGAAGCCTGGGAGTGCTAAATCAGTGTTTGTTAGCCTCACAGCCATCACCTCAGCAGTGCCAGGTTACTCTATCAGTCAGGCTGCCCTGCTCTTTCTTCATAGTGCAACATAGCTGAACCCCATTTCCTAAAATACTCCCTGTTAAAGTTTGTGCCTGGAGCACTACCCTAAAGTCTGTTCCTTCCAAAGACTCAGCATTTTCTGGTGTCCAGGAACTCATTCAGATTCTTTCAGGTGGACTCTGACTTCAATGTGTCCTGTGGCAGGGAGTTCCATAATCTAGCCCTGTGCTGAGAAAATATATTTTAAATCAGTATTGGCTGCTGCCTATCTGATAACACTTATAAGAAAAACATAAAAACAAGAAAAAAACCACAAGAAAAACCAACCAAAAAAACCCCACCCAAAAACAATAAAAAAAAAATCTCACCCCCCCAAAAAAAACCCCCAAAAACAAAAAAAAAAAAACAAACTGCAAACCAAAACAAAACCAAATGAAAACCCAGAGGAATAATTTGTGCAAGGCTGAATTTTGTTTCTTAGAAAAATACCCTATACCTTTCTTCATCTTCCCTCCAAGGAAAGCTAAAGGATGCCTAGAATCTGAGTGCAGGGTGAGAACTAAATGAGAAAAGTTCCTTTTTTGTGTTTGCAAAGTAATGGGTAAATAACAGTGGTTGTGTCCTTTATTTGTTTTACTTACACAATGAACACATCCTCCTGCTGCTGGCATCTTACAGCACCAGAGGAGACAGGTCTAAAGTACAACTTAAAAAAGTTTAATTGCTTGCCATAGCTCCCAGGCATGGAGATAGGATAAACTCTCTCAAATTCCTGCCGGCAACCTCTCATATAGAGGAGAGGAGACCTCATTTAACAGTGCCCTCTCGTGCCTGATGGAATAAAGCACCTGGTTACAGACCAAGTGCTTGGCTCCATGTGGGGTGTTGCATCCACGGGATGCTTTGGAGAAGAGGATGTAGGGCAGCATTCAAGTGAGCAGTTTCCATTATGGAGAGAAAATGAATTAACTATACTCTAAATAAAATCATTCCCTCTCTAGACCACTTTTAAAGCAGCAACTACTGCTAGTGAGGCTGGCACAATACCATCAGCATAGTCACAGCCAAATTTTCATTCCTAGAGTTAGATCTTCTCCTCCATCTCCAAAGTAAGGGCTCCTTTTGCTAGGGAAGAACAGGACTCTGTTTCCAAGGAGAGGGAAAATAGATGGGAAGCAGCTGGCTCCGTCTCATGTTCACCCTTGAGCTAAGCACAGGATAACTTCAGAGCATCCCTGAACTTTCAGGCTTAAAATGACTGATCACAAAAATGAGAACCAGCCCAGAGACACACACATAGTACTGAAAAGAAATGCAACTCCTTTTTTTCCCCTGTCTGATCTTTCTCTGTTCTTCTTCCTGGTCATTTCCCACATATGCTTATCCCACGTGCTTAGTGTAAAATACACTGTATCTGCTTGTACTCACAACACAGCTCTTCTAGCACAGTGTCACTCCGAATTGGAGTTCCAGGGGCAGTTTCTTAATACCAGTTATGCTCTTCCTTTCACTTGTGCTAGGAAAAGTGTAATTTAAAAATATATTGTCTTCCTTACAGCAAAGAATCTGCAGACATAAAAGTTGTCATCTCTTTTCAGTCCTGCAGTGAAACATTGGGTATTCAAGTAATTTCTGATCAGAACAACAACTTTTGTCATGGGCTGCTTTATGCCTTTGCAGTCCCTATATATTTTGATATAAAATATTTTGATAAGATGTACTTCTGCTTTTTGACAGATAAGCAGGCTAATTCCCTGGGCACCAGTCTAACTCAGGCTTTAGTTGTCGTTTATTTGTATTTCTTGATCAGCTACAATTTCAGATTCTAGGTGTTTGGGTTTTGTTTTTTTTTTCTCCTGCAGAGGGGAAATTTTTAAGAGATCTTTAGTGTATGAATAATCTCAGCCTACATGAGCATTCTTGCAGCAGGCTTTCAGGGCATTTACAGCTCACTCCCTTCTATACAACTCCTAATTTTCTTGAAACCTGTAGCAGGTCAATTATCTTGTCGTTCCCCCCCCCCCCCCACCTTTCTTCTGTCACATTAGCTCAAAATCAGGCAATGAGTTCAAAAGCTATTAAAGGGACACAGACAGATACCAAGATCATATAAGTCTCATTTCCTTAATAAAGTAAATTAACATTTCAGATGGTGTCTGGTTCTCATTGCTCACAGTCTAGACAAAACAGGCATACACAGGACAGACAGGGCATTAGAGCTGAAATTTATTTTTATTACATTTTCACAGAAAAGAAATTACAAGTTAACAATAAGAATAATTTTTGGGAACAGATCAAGAGAATGGCTACAGAAGTAGCAGCTTCATGTCTATATTCCCAGATTTATTTCAGGAGAGGAAAATAATGATCAAAAGTCAGGAGTGTCTAAATGGAGCTCTCATTAGATGGGTACCCACTGCAAAGGTTGTCAAAGCCATTTTGATTTTTAGAAGCAATGTCTAAACTGGTTTTTTATGGATATCCAGTGTTCCCACTGGTTCCAGATGATGATGAAGAAATTCATACAAAGACATTAAAAAAAAAATTATATATAAAAGTTGGAAATAGACATTAGGTGTACGTGTGGTCGCAGGACATGAGCAGTAACCTACAAATTAATGCTGAGTTTGAAATGGAAAAAGAAAAAAGAGGGAGAAAAGCAGACAAAGGGGTAGCTTTGAAGTACAGTCCAATGTCACAGCTGAAGGACTCCATCATCAGAAATCAAAAGAGGACGTAGATGGATATTGCTTTATAAGTGCCCATAAAAACTGGATGTGCAGTAAGACAGCTGTAACAAGCTGAATGCTGTGAGTTAATCCATACTTTTTTCACAAGAGCACTGAAGCTAATCCATACTGGCATTAGGCTCAGTAATTACTCAGTGCAGGTGCATACATTTGTTCTGCCTGCAGCCAGCTTTGATGCTGCTCCAGCACAAGCTGTTAGCTGGGAAGGACAGCAGCTGTGGGTACGTATTCTGTACCTGGCATTCATTAAGGCATCCAGTGCACAGATCCCTGCCAGGACTCAACTCTGCTCAAAGTGTGCAACTTGTGGATTTTGTTTCTGGAAGTGCTTTGGATACAGAAAGCTGTGACTAATGCTCTCTTATTCCATCATGATTAACAAAATATTAGAGTCTTTTAAAAATTATGCTGTGGCTGTAGGAATTATTTTGCCTCTAGGTGTACATGTATAACTATACATAGGTATATGTGTGCCACTGTCTTTAGCATGAAGGAAATATTTAGTTGTTGAGCAGAGGACTAGGATCTTTCCAAGCCTTAATCTGGAAAAAGGTGTCTAGTTTGCCTCTCTGATCTCCAAAACAGACTAAGATGCCATTGCACTGCAGATGTCAACTCTGATCATTGTTTTCAAAAGCAGTTCTTTTGAATGAGCTTGAAGTATTTAAAGATTGATGGCTGTGACAGCTCAAAAAGCTAAATATGTTTTTGGTGAACTGCAGAATAAAGGAGAGGAGCAGAGTGGAGCAGAAATATCATAACCAGCAGATTTTTCCAACAAACCTTTCAAGCTTTTCCCGAATTTTCAAACTAAGAACAGCTTGCTTACATCCCCAGATCTTTGGTGTCATTTCATCAGAATCGATGTCTCTATTGGAGTATTGCAGAATGTCTACCTTAAAGAAGAAGAAAAACAAGCCATGAAAAGTGAGATCCAGATGAATTATGGTAATATCTAGCTGTTTATCAGTTTGCTCTCTGCAAGAGATGAGTCAGTGTTCCTCCCACACTTCTTACCAACTTCTACATGGAAAGTGTCTCTCAAAAAACACCTTGATAATTTTATGAGTGGGGTGTAGGTTTTTTAAAGTCTAGATGTATTTCTGGTACATCTTGGTTATTCTTAAATCAGACTTACCTTATTCTTATTGCTCAGACTTATCTCCCCAGTGGTGCTGATTTAGTACCTTCATGGGGCACCTCAGAAGTGATGAGGGTTTCAGCAGAAAGAACAACCTTTCTGATCAGCTACACTTTCCAGACAGGGGTGAGAAGCATAGAAGAGGAACAGATGTTTCCAGATGTGAATAGAAAGTGTTGGTCTCCAGACATTCCAATTCCCAATGCTTTCATATACATTAAAAAAAGTCAGTTGCAATTTTACCCCTTAAAGGAGAGGCTTCCTACCAGCTGTCTTTCTCTGCACACATGCAAGTTGGAAACCATGCTCACTTCAGTTGGAATACTGCATTCATTACTTCCTAAACATCCAAGAGGCTGGGGTTACAAACAACCAAAAAATGACTCCAAAATCCACTCCCAAAATAAACTGCAGAAAAGCCCTCAGCCTGTATGTTTTCCTGCCAGAGTTGAATTTTTAACTGGAGCTGTCTGACGTGTTTGCACGTTTCACATATTGCTTTTATCCCAGAGTGCGGGTTCATTAGGAACAGAAACGTGTCTCTCATGTGAGTTGGAGATGGGAAATTAGAGGCAGCCTAGTCACATCAAAGGGAAATGTTTTCACCACAGCTATGGAACTCAAGAAACATTTTAATTTCTTTACCACAGTCTTACAATGTAATCTGATTTGGGCAGCTTTCTGTATCTCAACCTCCCTGCTTTTAAATAGAGGGTCTAATAATAATTACACATATTCTTTGTCTATTTGTACTAGACTGTCAGGATTTTGTCTCTATACATATCCCTCATCTTCTAAAACAAGAATCTAGTTTTCAGTCTTTTAGCCTCATAACAATAGAAATAATTATATTGACTGCACAGAAAAATGGCCATAATTAATTAAGAGAATGCGCTAGAATCTGAGACTCAGATCAGACTCCTGTTCATCAGTAGAGGCATTCAAGTGCTAAATGATTTGCAATAAAACTTGTCATTAAAGCTCCAACAGTTTTTTTAGTGCAAGAGACTTTTTTCTCCAAGTACATTTCAAATAATTTGCTATATTTCTAAAGAACTGAGCCCATGAATGAACTAGTTATTCATGGAAATATGGCTGTAAGGGAATCTCATTAAGGCAAATGTAATGATAGGTTAAAAACAATTAACCAAAGAGATCTAAAACCAGATCCTTAGCAAAAAGAAAAATATATGCTTACATTATAGTTTGAAAACAGCCTAAGTATGGACAGATTGACTGTTGTTAACACACCTCTGCCTGGGGATTTTGGTGGACAATAGCTACTGGAAGGCCCCTTTCCTCTGTACACATAATCTTTGTCTGAGGTATCAGCTTTGTCCAGAATTAATTTGGCTTCAATAAAGCTGAATAGCAAATGTTAGCATTTTAATGCATGTAACATCATCTCCTTTTAATGTGTCTATGCACCTGTGCAGTCCAGAGAGAAGGTAATGAGAAAGGGACAGTAGGATTGTGAAACTGTATCAATGTGTATTGTGTCAAAGGATGTCAAGTGCTTGACTGCCAGTACTGAACTATGGAATATCAACTGAAACCTGGAGGAAATTTATTTACAACTGAGCAAACTGGAGGTGATGCCACTAGTCCTCAAAATGACCTTTACACTTTGATGAGAAATTATCCCGTCTCCCATGATCCCAAATATGCCTTGGGTTGGAGACACCCAAGGGCATTATATCTGCACTACTGTTTTAATTGGAGTTGATGTTTCCAAAGAAACAACATACCTTCTGCCTGCCAGAGCTAACAGGAATCT
Organism: Parus major; assembly: GCF_001522545.3. NCBI lineage: Eukaryota > Metazoa > Chordata > Aves > Passeriformes > Paridae > Parus > Parus major. Next base: position 27,608,533 of record NC_031776.1, read on the forward strand.
TTTGTAGGTCCAGGCATGCTTAAACTGAAAAAAAAGGCAGTCTAGCAACTGATTTTTGGAAATAAAAGTGGAGAGGAGAAGCCCAAAAGTGATAGAATATAAATTGTGAGGACACCTAACTGTGAAGATGTCCTTCAGGTGTTCCAGTAACTCAGTCATCCTGGAAGTGGGAAGATGGACAATGTCACCAGCCTGGTGTCTGCCGCTGTCGATTGTGCAGGTTTCTTCCTCTTTTATCTACGAAAGAGATTTTCTGCCTGTTTCCTTTGATTCTGTCTCTCTCCCTCACTCTCTCTCTCTCACATCTGTTTTAGTCCCAGTCTGATCTTCACTGCCATTCATTGTCACTGTAATAAGTTGGGCCCAAGCCCCTTCCTTGAGAAATGAGGGAAGCAATGCTATTCCTAGATGTGTCTGTCTGATAAGACGGGCAGCACTATTTTGCCTTGCACCTTTAAAGCACTCATTTGTGCTTAAATGACTCCAGATGATCAGAATTAACCAGGAGAGCTACAAAGCTCCAAAGGTCATATAACAAAGCAAGTTTTTGCTGTATGTATGCCTCACAAAACTTACAGACTTCACTGTGCTCTGAGCTCTTCAGGAGAGCTGCACATCCAGTTTAATGATGCCAGCAGCAGGTTCAGCATTAGAACTCAGTGGTGAAGGAGGAATGCCAGGGTAGCTCCAGCTGAATTTCTGTGGAAATATTTCCTGAGAGATCAGGGCTATTACAGTCACTGTTTCCATCTTCTACAGATATCTAGGGTTTATTTTAAGCTTTCACTGAAACATAGAAATTATTTGCAAGGAAAATAAAAAGGACAAAAGCATGATTTCTTCCAAAAGTGTTTGGTACATTCAAGGCTCAGATAGAAGGTTGCTGACAGAATTCCACTGCCATGCAAACAATATAATCACATATGGGAAAAGCTCTTATGAAAAATCCTGCTGAAAAATGTTTAGTAAGAAGTTTAATAGCAATTCCTTGCTCAGCCTAATTAGAAAATGGGAAAATGGGAACACATTGGAACCAAAGAATATTACAATTTATATGAGAATATAGAAATTTATTATCAATTATGGATGGAGTAGGAAGATCAGAATTAGCAAGCTTAGCTAACATGTCCTGTCAGCTATTAGTTTCTCTGTTAAATAGTGATAGGACTGAATAATAAGCAGGTCCTGATCTTAAAACTGAGATGCAGAGTTCCATCACAGGCTCAGAGCTGAGATACTTAGATTGATTACTAATACCCAGACTTTTACAAGCATTTTTTAGGGAACTTGGCTTGGAGGGTCCCTGCAAATTAGATCTATGATTTATAATGAACTACCCACTGACATTCAGATTCCATTATGGTAAGAGTTTGTTTTCTCCAGTGGATAACCAAGGAAGCGTCCTATCCTGGTAAGGGTTGCACTGGAAGGAAGATGGGAGTAGACTCATATACAATGTGGTATTTCAAGAAGTATGGCAGGAAGGGAGAGGCTTTAATATATAAGCATAAAGCCACAAAGATTAGACCAAGAAATGCAAAACTGCTCCAGAGGAGAAAAGCCCAGTCTGTCAGTGTTATTCAGTGTAATAACGCACAGAAGGAACACATTAATTGAAACCTTGATTCAATTGTCAATACTCACAAGAGGTGGATGGGAACAACAAGCCTAGTTAATGTCCCCTTAAACTGCCAGAATAACTTCTTTAAAACCCTGCAAACCCACAAACACTAAATCCCTGGTGACTTGGCATACTACACCGCCAGGCTGTCTGAGCACAGGCTGAGAATGATCAATTACAAGCCTTGTGACTCAAGTAATGAATCTTGTCTCAAGCCTGTAAAGTAAACTTCAAAAGGAGAAGGGTTCTTTTGCTAAGTTTTGGAGCCCTGAACGATTTTTCAACAAAACCCAGGCACTCTAAAATGACTTTCATTTGCAGTCCTCCCAGGTCTCGGTGAAAGGGAAACCAGACCTTGGGTGCATTTCGAGTGTTCCTGTTTATAAGGTGAAAAAGCTGCTGCTCAGTTACTTCAGCAGAGGGGATCCAGCTGAAGGAGCCAACTGGGGGGAAATTTCTAGGCTTTTAGAAGTTGTTTCTGGAATTTAGGAGCAAAATGTTTCTAATTGTGGCTTCTGTGGGATGAAATGACTGATGAAGCAGTGTATTTGGAAGATGTGGCCAAATCCAAAGCAACCACTTTCTGTAGCACGGCTGGATGACACCAGCTTTTGTTGTAGCCGAGGAAAACAGTGGTTTAGAAATGCCCAGAGCTGTTTACAAAGGAAGAAAACCAGCTTCAGATAACTTTTAGAAATGGCCTCTTTTATACTGTCGTGGGCATGAAATGTAGGTATCACTCAAGATCATGCCTGAACACCCTTCAGCAAGAAGGCAATGAGTACTGCAGGTACAGGACTGCGTCCTGTGTACTTTTGGAACCTTTGGTGGAAGTTTCCAAGAAGGCCATCAGAATAGATTCAGCAAACATCTCAGTAATTTAAAATATTAATGGTGAACATGTGTTGTAACTGCAGCTAATTAAGCATCAATAAAAGAATCTGAGCATAAACAATTACAGAGTCCCTGGAATATTTCCTAAGCATCACCAACAATAGCAGCTCTGCCATTCACAGACTGAGCCGGCCTGCAGGAATGAGCGGTGTCTGGGTCTTCTCCGTGGGTTTGTGGTGATTCCTGCTCTTTCCAGAGCCAACTGCTGGGAGAAAGCTCTGCTGCAGTGACTGCGCTCTGAGCTTGGCTCTAGGAGCAGTGATTTCCCAGGGGATGCTCTTAACCCTTTTGTAAGGATTAGGGCTGGATTATGATGGCAAAAGTGGAATAAAGACAGCGATAGCATGGGAAGGAGTATTTGATGTGTGTTCACCCAACACAGGGTATGAATGGGCAGGGTTGTGACATTGTGACTGCAGGTGTGATTACCACTTGCAGAGGGAAGGTTGGTTGTGACTCTCAGGGGCTTCCTAACAGCACAGCAGTGATTGCAGGACCCTGTTCAGGAATGCTCCTGGGAAGAAGTAGCAAGCTTGAACAGGCAGATGCCTATATCTGCTCAGTATATGATACCCTGAGCAAACTGGATTGATGACAGATAGTGTTTTTAAAATAAAAATAGAGAGTACTTTTGAAAAAAAATCACTTAAATGTCTGATCTGAGCCTCTTGTTTCTCAGCCAATGACTGCTATTAGTCACTTAAACTCTTGTTTCAGTGCTTACAAGGTGGCTCCACTGCTCTCCCATAAACCATAACTGAGGATTATGGTTTAAAAGATGGACAAGGTGTCAACATTCCCATGTGTTTGGTGTTACAGAGGTAAGGTGAAAATCAGTAGTCCTTGAGTGTCATGTTCTTGCCCAGGGGCCTGTGTGGGACATAAAAATACCATGCTGAAAACTCTGGAAATGAAACTTTGGTTGGAGGCAACACTTGTGCTGGAGAGAGCTCAGTGTCATGGTGAACTGCTGCACCTCTGCAGATTGGGAGAGAAGGGGGATGAAGGATCAGGGAATATATGGAAACATCTTCTCAGTGTTGTCTGTCTGAAGCCCTGGGGAGTAGAGCAGAGTACGTGGCCCAGGTTTGCTTGTGTTTCATGGAAAGGGGGTGCTGGAGCAAAGGTGATGTTGGGATGATCTTACCACTGAGACTAACTGGAAGAGAACCAGAAACTGATGTTAAAGTTATTTATATTCTAGGTTATGCCAAGAAAAATATTTTACACTTAGCTTAATATCATAATTGCAAGTCCAAAACCATCACTGCTAGCTTCTAAATACAGAATAGAATCTGGGAGGAGGCAGTAAGAAAATATATGTTTTGGCTTCATGATTGCAGCAGAGAAAAAGCCAGAATTCATCATGGGCTTGAACAAAACCAGAAGTCTTAAAAGGAATAATACTTCTAAGTGGTCTTCAGACATTCAAATGCCTAAAGAGCCTATAAACCACATAATGTTAGCTGTAACACAGATGGCCACTACACTTTGAGCTGTTTAAGCTGCTCTTTATGCAGTCAGTGAAGCACCGATTTTACACTTTTGGAACAGAGTGTAAAAACTTCAGTAATGGATATTCCCATGAATACAAAAGGGAGATTTTCAGCATGTGCCCCTGCCTCTGAACTTGCAATACTACTGGTGTCACTTCATGACTGGGGTCATTCCATGCCTGTGCACTGTGACTCCAGTCTTGTGTGGGGCCACAAGGACAAGTGGAGAACCTTTGGATGATTCTCTCCATTCTGTGCCCTCATCAACAGAAGATGTCTGTGAAAGCATTGGGCTTTCAGTTCAGCTTGATGTTTAGTCTTCAAATAGTGCAACCACTGATGATGCATTTAGGTACAACCACAGGATCTGTGTAAATCTGAATTTCATGGTTGACACATCTTGCTCACATACAATTTCATCCCTGAAAAAAGATCTCCATGTAACTGTGGCATTTCCACCAAGCGATGGGAGGGAAAGCAGAGGGGACTGCTTACAGTGAGGCACCTTTCCCTTACCTCACTGCAGTAAAAGGCAAAAAGCTATAGTGAATACACTTCCCAAGGCTGTTAAAGAACACAGAAACAATCAATTTTCACAGATTAGGAGAAATCTGGAGACTAAAGAAACTATTTTCTCCTCTACCAAAAAGATTTCTCAGAAAAAAACAAACTCAGCCTATGCTTATGCTGAAGAGAGACTTGATCAACTGCAACACGAATCAAAGGCTGGAGGGAAGTTCTCTCCAGGGTCCTGTCTGGTTACAGCTCAAATTGCAAGAACAGTCATGAAAGTGACAGTGATTCTTGATTTCACCTTAAAGCAGAGGTTAAAGTGAGATCAGCAATAAGACCTCATCTCCTACTTGATTGCTCTGTACCTAAGGCTCTGCAGGCAAAAGCCCTGACCCGTGTAACTGAACACTCCAGAATATCCCTGCAGCTGGCTGAAGGAGAACCAACTGCAGAACCTTGTTGTGCAAGGAAATTACAGAAGAAATTCCATGAATTTTCGGGAAGACAGATACTAAAACAAAAAAAATTTGTTACGTATTTTGTGAAATACTGAAATCTAAAATCTCCCTTCCATAGGTAAGTGAATGATGCTGCCACTTGACCTCTACTGGTGTCCCAGGTAACTTATCAGCATACACAGATGCAATACTGGCTTTACTTCAGCAAATAAGGCAGCTTTTGTTCCTCGAGAAGTTTTTGATGGAATTGGACACAGCAGTAAGAGAGCAATCTTTTGTGTTAGCAGGGAGCCACTACCATTCCCGAGTTCTTGGAATGGGACACTGGATTATAGGCACTCCTTGCTCAAGAAATCAGAGCACAGAATTATATGTGTATTAAACTCAGGTACTTGAGTATTGCCCAATCTTTTCTATGTTGCACAAGAGAAAGGGTTCATAAAGGGGAAAGAGCTTGATGACATGTTTTAAGAGATCCTTTTCTTTCCACATCACTGGAAGATGCAGATGTCAACTTCACAGAATATGATTTGTCAAAATGAAACTCTTGTAACTTCTGTGTTCACAAGAAAAACCTAGATGAGGTTATGTAACATCATGGAACGGCTTTGCCTGGAAGGGATGGAAAACATCCTACCCTAGGCAGGGACATGTGCCCCTAGAGCAGGTTGTTCAAAGCCTAGAACAGCCTGTTCAGCCTGGCCTCAAACACTTCCAGGGATGGGGCATCCACAACTTTTGGGGAAACCTCCTCCAGTGCCTCACCAGCATCATAGTGAAGATTTTCTTGGTAGTATCTAATCATGATCACTGATGTTGCATTTTGAGCTGTTCAGTCAATCCCTACAACAGAAGAGGTGTTTCACAGCTGAACATGTAACAATGCACATTTATAATGCCCATATATGAGAAATTTTATATTTCATTAAGTTGCCATAGCTCTGATTGACATATGGGAGTACAAAACAAAGGATCATTTAAAACAAGTCTCCTTCCTGTCTCTTCTTCTATGTTTCTCCTCCTTGGAAGCAGACACACATTTCAAACCTGCTCCTGTGTCATTATGCCCTAGAGTGTTTTCCAGTAGTCATCTCCTGCTTTCATAGATCTGACTTTGTGAAGGCAAACAGGAAACAAGTAAGATGGTGAAACGTCTCTGTCCACTGAGGTAGAAGTGAATGTAAATTCTCTCAAAACAAGAGCAACATGCTTGGGCAACCTGACACCACAACTGCCTTACCATACTGCAATTAGCTTTGGCCAGGAAGAATACCCTCCTTCAAATGGAGAAAGTCTTGGCTGCAAGGAGAAAATTGAATGAATTGTCTACTAGTGAATATTCTTCCCATCTTTTTTCAGGTTTGTGAGTTCTAAAGATTAGAATTTATTGTAGCTGATCTTTAGCCCACATCATAATTGTTTAAAACTTTCTTAGCTTCTACACTGAAACTGCTTGTAAATACTTAATTAAAACCTGTTCACTTTCATACCATCAACCTTATTTTGAATCTGAGCATTAGTATGGAGAATACTGAGAAATCCAGGCCAAGCCTTAAAAGCATTCTAAATGACTGAAGTCACTATTTAGTCTAACTTTCCTTTTTCAAAGCAGGAGTGCCAGTTGGCATCTTCTGTAGTGTGTGTTCTCTTCATACCTTTCTATGACTCAGTTACCAGTAACTAAAATAATCACAAAGCTGCTCCCCAGCACAATGCATGGACAGTGTCCTAACTTTAAAATGTGTCCACCCAAGCAGATAACCATGAGGGATTTTTCTCCTACATAGAAACAGACAACAAGAGTGCCAGGAAGGACGACGTTTTCTAGGAAAAAAAATAATAGGCAATTCTGCAGAAAAAGCGGTCTTAAACTCAGGTCTTTATACTGCTGTTCCTTTTCTAAAGGTATTTTCCCTGAAAAACAGCTCTGAAGCATTGCTGAGAATATAAGAGGCACAGAATGGTAACAATGGTACCTTCCTCTACCTGAAACTTAAACACTTACATTATGCATATTCTTGAGACTGAGATGCTGAAAAGCCTGTCAGTGAGAACAGCAGACTGGAATCATTCTCTGCTCCATTCCCATTCCTGTGAGAGCAAATTCAGGTGATTCTGTCCAGACTCTCTGTATTAATGTCCAAGAGATGCTTTGACACCTCAACAACTGTAGAATTTCCCTGCCTTCCTCAGGCTGTATATTCTGGTGCTTTCCTAACTGTACTGATTGGCCAGCTTTCAGCTAAAGCCTCATTTGTCTCCTTTGTGTCAGCTCTGCTGCTTCTGTTCCTCAGCCTGTTTCTGCTCTGCGTTTATCCACCAGTACTACTATTCCCTTTTACTTTAGATAAAAAAGCAAACATTTGTGAAAAGCATGCTCTGCTTTTCTACATTCTAACAGAATTGTAGAAAGCAATGGAACTTCGACAATCTTTTTCTTGCCTTTGTCTGGACTCTCCACTTCATCAACTTCTTTCTTAGAGTACAGTGCTCCAAAGAGAAAATATTTTTATCAGTGGTGAGTAAAAAAAGATTGCTTCATATATTTCATAGGACATATCAAACACTAAAAATCCCATATTGATGGTTGCCTTTGTTTTTAGAATAGAATGATCCTGACTTAACAACTGTAACTCTTAGTACTCCTTCCTGCAGAACTGCTCTGTAACTAGCTCCTCCTTGGCCTGTACATGTGGAACCTCTTGCTCATGTACAGCACCTTACAATAGTTCTTTGGGGAAGGAAAAAAACCCACAAGTAAACAAGTACATTTAATTTTGCAAGTAAAGAGTATAAAACTAAGTCATAATTAAAAAAGCCATTTCTATTTTATATAAAAAACCAGTTATTTCAAGTTGTACACATCAAGGATAACAGCACCACAGCCTAATGAAGAACAAATCCTATCCATAATTGAAACAGCTAGGAACAAGTTGTTAATACAAGTTGTATACAAATATACATATCAGTACCATACTTAATATACTTCAGAAAAAAATTATCCAAATAGCTATAGCCCATTTTGCTTTCTCACACTCATTGTTTCCTAATGTTACTCTGCAGAGTCCTTTGTAACCTGGCTATGTTGGCATCCAAGGCTGCTAAGCTATTTTTAAAGTCTTCTTCATCTCGAGAAGTAAATGTTGAGAAAGAAGATGCACTCCAGTCAGACCTCCCTGAGAAATCATCAAATGAAATGCAACTAAAATCAGCTGCTTTACTGCCTGTTTTCTGAGAAATCCCTGTTGGAAATGGCATCGATGTACGAGGGTATGTACCTGGCTGAGGCTGGTCTGGTTTATCCATGAAATCTTTTGCAGCCCCACTTGGAATGCCTCTTGGTCTCACTTGGACTTTGTCTCCTTCTGGCTTTGCTTTATCCCCTGTAACTTCAAGCGTGTTTTCCACACTGTTTTTCACACTGTATCCAGCATTTAATTTATCCAGTAGAGCTGGATCCTCACATCCATACTGCTGCACAGAGCTTGGAAACTCACAGTGGTAATCCAGCCTCTGACAAGCCCCTCTGCTCTGGGGTAGCAGACTGCTTCTTCCAGAGACTGACTGCTGTTTTTTAGAGGCACTGCTAGTCAGTGGAATATAAATTGTCTCATCCAATTTGGTTTGATCATCTAGTAAAGTTCCAGAATCACTCCCTGTTTCTGCATCTTGCTTCAATGGAGCTGGTGGTCCTTTGGGAGCTGAAGTTCGTTCTTCTGTGAATGTACTGTTAATTTTACTTCCTTCAGCAGCAAACTTTTCATAGGACAGATTTTGCATTTCTACTTCTCCAGTTTTATTTGGGAATTGAAGATCTGTATCTATCAAAATATGATCCATTTCTAATGTTTTAAGGTAAGTCATTACTGAAGTACTCCCAGGAAACAGCTCAGGTTGCATCTGCTTTTCATGGTCTTCCAAAAGAGACTTTGAGAGAGCTTTTTCAGGTTTGGGTCTGACACTGTCCCCTGTGAGGTCAGATAGAAGCTTGGCCATGCTGCCCTGCAAAGTTCTGTTAGGGTAAAATCAACCAAACAGATTCAAAATCAGTCACTAAAAAATATTAGTTAAAAACTTTTCTATAGAAACAAAACATTAGATTTATCAGGCTGTGGCAAAGTTGCAGTGCACTTTCTAGACAGTGTTATAAAATGCAGTACAAATGTGAACCAATTCCAAGTTTTTTGAATTCTTCTTCAGCTCACTGTAGCTAAAAAGTAACAAAAATGGCACAACCCAATGAAGCTCTCCAGATTATTCCTGGTGTACATGCTTTGAGCAGCACAAGATGAAATAAATCAATGCCAAGAAACAGTTACAAAGCAGATAGAAGCAGTTACCAAAATCACTAAAAAGGTTTTCTAAATAATTCTTCCCATTGCATCAAAATAAAAAAAACCCCAAAACATAATAAAAGAAAGAATTCTTCTATCTTTCTGCTTTTTCCATCAGAAAAGATGAACGTTTAGATGTTTATGTCTCTGGCATATACACACACATGTGTAATGTGACATCATTCTACCACCACCTGGTGGTCAGCACAGCAGTCACAGAAGTGTCTAACATTCTACTGAAGAATTTGAAATGTCTATTCAAAATATTCTGCTGTTCCAATCAGTCCCAACTATAAACATGACAGACAAAAGTTTTGTTTCCTCTTCACAACATATCCGAAGCAATTATATACACACTACTATGCATCTGCAAAAAGCTATTTGTTTCTCCCAGCCTGCCACTATTTTCAGCATAAAAGAGCAAGATGAAGTAAATTCACAGCAATAGTTCTTACTGGCAGATCTGCTATTAGGAGTTAAGACTTCACATAAGTTATGGCAGATAGTATTTTACTTTACCACAGAACTCAAGTCATGGAATATGACAACTCTGTTTTAAAACAAAATTATAGCAACATTGTAACCAAAAGAACTGCAAGAAGTTTTAGTTTATGAGACCTCCTACCACCAAGATACTAAGAGTACAATAATCCACAGGATGAAAAAAAAAAACCCCAAAACCTCAAGGAATAAGAAAGATTTTTAAAAAAATAAAAACAATGCCAGGAGGTCAAAAAAAAAAAAAAAAAGCTTAGCCAATAGTACCTGGTTAATTCCCTCAATCTCTTAACTTCTGCATCACGCTGACGTAACGTTATGCCCAAAATTTTATTTTCTTTCTCTGAAGCTTCCAGCTTAAACTGAAGGCTCTTCACAGTTCCTAATGCCTCTTCCACTTCTGAAATGCCAACAAGAACTTACATAATTATTTCATTTAACTTTTAAAATGCTAAACAAAGAATAACCAAATTGAAAACACGCACCAATCTTTAGCTTGGTGGAATGAATGTCATAATGCTGTTTGTTTTCTAGCAATTCTTCTTCTTTATCTTGAATACTTTTTCCAAGATGTTTATTTTCTTCTTTCTGACTTTCTATTATTTTCAGTAGTTCCTCATTTTTAGCCTGCAGTGAATCAAGGCCTTTCTGCGATTCTTTTAATTGACTCTGGAGCATCATATTCAAGGACTGCAAAGAAACCACTACCAAAAGTAAAACATAAAATGTTTATGTGTTTTGTGTGGTAGCTTGAATTTCTAAACCAAACTAAGTTTTTAAATAATCTTGGTAATATGAATAGATGAATTTTGGTTACAGATAGAAGGGTTTTGGGTTTGTTGGTTTTTTTTTTGTTTTTTTTTTTCAGCAAGATAAAGCTCAAGCTTTCTTCTTAATTATTTAATAAACCATCTTCATTTTAAGAGGTACATAAGGAAAAATAACCTGCTTGGCAGCTAAAGAGCCAAATCCTACTATGTGGAGTCCAAAGAAGCTCAACAGTCCATGCAAATGCAGTTGCAGCATTAGACCCACTTAGTTCAGCTATTACTAAAGGCCAAAATACATATATATGTATGAAACTACAGATATATAAATAAAAATATCTTTTGTAATAAAGATTTAAAAAATATGCCCCAAGCAACATTATTGGTACTTTACATTCATAGCTGCAGCTCTGTCCAGATGTCTTCTCACTGCTTTCTTGTTCCCTAAGTTGCTGGTTTAATATTCTTAGTCTCCTAAATGTGAATTGTGAAAATGCACAAAATCAGTAATATTAGAATACACTCAGAAGGACTGCACTGTAAATTAGTTTGGTGAGAAGTTGCTTTTGAGAATTAAATGCCAGGGAATATTTCAGAAATATAAAGAAGTCTTAATAACACCTTCTTACATTCTGGTACTTCTTCAACACAAAATATCCTTTCCAAGTATCTGGTAAATATGTGAAGTAAATCTGATGTAAATTCTCTCCAGTTATGTGAAAACCCCCTGACATGAGAAACACTTTTTATTTGAGAATAAACTACAAAAAGAATATGAGCAGGCTAACTATCTTGATAGTGCAGTTTTTAGAGTGATGCATTGAGGTAACTCATGCTACTAATATACCAAAGTCATGCTGTGTTAATTATTGCTTTTTAGAGTATATATGGCCTTACCAGCATGCTTTCTAATTCGTAAATATTGCAGACAAGAAGGGAAGAGCCTTAACAAATGCAATTTTAGCCAGAGCAGTTAAAGATGCTTTAGATGCAGCTACGGTAAGCACAGGCTCACAAAGCTCCCCACCTGCGCAGCTGGGCATTCTCACTCCGGAGAGGCTGCAAAGCCAGAGCTATTTCAGCCTGGATATTTGTACTTCCCACTACAGCTGGCAGCAATGATACAGAGTCTTCTATTTCACTCATCAACCTCAGCATTTCTGAGTCACCTGCAAGAAGTGAGGGAAAAAAAGAGACTCCATAAACCTATAAATCTGTAATATAACTAGCGTTTTACATGTGATTAAGCAATCTGCAAAGTTATTTAATAGGGATTTAATAGTATCAGGGTTTTTTTTCCCTCCAAGAAAACTTCATCTTTAACTCTATTTATTTAAAGTTGTTAAACTTGAGTATGAAAACTATGCTTCACATACTCAGTAAAACACAACTCACCATCTCTCCAACCAGCCTTGGTGGGACTGCTATTGCAATCTGTCCACACCAGGAAATTTCTTGGGGAAAGCTCTCTTTACAAAACAGCAACAACCTTTATCGTGCTAACATGATAATATTAAAATATTACAAAAATATATTAATACTTATCCAGAGTGAATCCTGAAGGATTTATACTTGTGAAAAACCACAGTAAGATGTCAAACATGATCTGACACATACAACTTCCAGAAACTGAAGTGCTCACTCCTTTCATCGAGCTCTTGTGTTATTTGTATGTAATGACTCTACTGCACAATGAAAATGTCCTCACCTTGATCTATTACCAGCGCTCTGAGCTCACCCATAAGATGCTTTATAGTCCTAACTTTATGGGCAGTTTCTTCTGGACTTTCCTTTCTAGATTTTAGAACTTTCCTCACATAACTTGTCTTACAGCTTGTATCTTTCACTGGAGACATGTCAAGTACAGTCAATTCATCTTCTTCACTGACCATGTCCTCACTGTGCTCTTCAGAAGTATCCTCCTCTGTGTCACATGAGCCATCATGTTTTGCTGGACAGTGATGATGGCCCCTCTGTTCAGGTCTGCCATTCAGGATTTCACTGGATTGTAACAGGGCTTGTATGCACCACATCACATCTGCTTCTTTCATCTGCTGCTCTTGGCTTGGGGCTATCTCTCTGGCAGAGGATGTTGGGATCAAAGCAGGCATTGAAGGGGTTGATGCTCCAGGTGCTGTACAAGGGATCACAGCAGGTGGAGCAGTTCCAGACTGTGTTTGTGCAGCAGCAGCAGCAGCAGCAGAAACCACTGGGCAAACCACAGGTCCTCCCATCTCCGGAACACATTCATTGGCACTCTCTACAGGACCACCCTGCATAAAAATATTCTAATTAAACAAAAAATTAACATGATTTTTAATCTTTAGGGAAAAAACCAACAAACAGCACTACCCTTATCTGACTCAATGAAGACTTGTTCATTCTTTGCTAATTATAAGAACAACTACAAATTAATAATGGAATCATCTTCCTGTATAATAAGGAGCACTTAAAATGCAAGTCTGATTTAGATTACCTTTATCTTAAATGTTATTGGCAACATTAAAACAGTTCTTTTACAACTGTTCTGTAATGAAAAAAAATTCAGTAGTTTCTTGAATCCAAGCAGAACAGGGAAGAAGAGAAATATTATGCACAACACTGTTACCTTTCAGTATTTTAAGTAGATGAACTTTAAAGTCAAGGTCCTCACCTTGCTCATCTGCCTGCAGATGGAAGGTAAGTCTACAGTCTTACACATTCAAGGTGGATTCAAGCCCTTTGCCACATTTCCTGAGGTGGCAGCTGGTATTCTCCGTCACCTCTATTCTATACCCTGAAATACACAGGCTTTTTAACATGTGCCTCTAAGATAATGTCTGAAGAAATAATTGCCTTGACCATTGGCAGGGAGACCTCCATATGATATATGAGTTCTTTTCTCAGGAGTTGGTTAATGACCCTAGTGTGCATTACTGAGAATGCAATTAACAGTAATCAGTAATTTCCTGCACTTTCCGTGTTTGCTGTCCATTACAGAATTCCCCAGGTAGAAGCAAGCAGCCAGCTGAAATGCCCCTAATTTCATTTTTTGGTGTCTACATAAAATGTGTTTTGAATAGCAGTGTTTTCTCTATGCATCACTACAGTTAGAAATACACAATTTTTTTAAAGGAAAATTATTAGGAAAACTGACACAAGGAAATGTATAAATAAATAGGCAGTGCTAATTCAGTCTTTATTGATAGTGAGAATCAAACTTTTACTTACAGAATGAGTGGATAAAGGATTAGCTGAATGCTGCAGGGACAGTGCTGATGTGGAGGTTGGTAACTGGTAATTCAAAGCTGTAACATTTTGACATCCTAAAAGAAAACAACACTCATAGATCAGGGCAATGTGGGAAAAACTCATGCAGTTAAATAGTCAACTCTACATTAATACATCCACTAACCCTGGTTCGAGGTAGGACAAGGAGTTACAGCAGGAATTTCATTACTCTTCTGTGTGGGCTGGCCAGTTATCAGAGACATCTGGGTTTGCACATGCTCATACAGTTTCTGATACACCTCAGGAGAGTGTTCATTGCAAGGCACATGAATTGATTGAACCATCTGATTCTCTGCTGCACTGGAAAGTTCCTTCTCAATAGGAAGTGTGGTAGATGAGGCAATTTTTCTATTTAATATTGGCACTGTAGAGAAAGAAAGAACAAAGAACTCCAGCTGAAGCTGCCTGTCTTCTTGATCTACACAAACCCATTGTACTGTCTGGCAGATTCTGGAAGGCTCTCTTGAAAACAGAAACGAAGATCCTATGGCCCAGGATTACAGTCAGATTTTGATTCTCCAGCTAATGAATCCATCATTTTTTTCTTCCAGGTAGAGCAACCTTAACCAGTTGGACAGACAGCTGTCCTTGAAGGGACTACAGGGACTTAATCCTACAGAAGGTCAGTTTTAAAATGCAATTCTTAAAATCTCTGCTTAGGTATAATTAAAACTCTGTAATTTTACAGTGCTGGGAAGATTATCAGCTACATGTTCACTTCCTACAGTTCCCAAAGGGCATTCTGCTACACAGCTGACTACAGGCCCCACTCACCTACATGATTAGAAATTGCACAGAAGCAACAGGGTGCAGAGAGGCAGAAATGATAATAAATGAAATATTTCCCCTGGGAGCAACTCAGCTGACAGCACTCCATCTATCTTTCCATTCAAGTAATTTGGCCACTAAACCATTTGAGGTCTTGTTTCTAGCCCCACTTCCCTATTTCCACAAATCCTTCTTTCAGAAAAGCCAGGCTGGACACTGAACTTCAGATCAGTTTCTAGCTGTGGATCCTAAATTGAGACCAAGCACTGCAATGCTTCCTATCCAAGAGAAATAGGGAAAGGGTATTATCAGTCTCCTCCATACTTCCTACCAGATAAACCTGATGATGTTGGTACTTGTAAAAACACTCAACTTTCTTCCTTGTACTTGAAGTTCAAACACTTGTGAACTTCAGTAATTGTTTAGTAAACATTTAAGGTTTCTGAAAGGAAATAATACATTATTTTGTGGATCCCACTCTGGATGAACCTGTGACAAATGGCAACAATTATTTGAAGCCTCACTGAATCTCACTAAGCTGAGAAATCTTTCAATGTTGCTTGAATAAAAAAAATTAAATCAAGCCTAAGAAAGCCCACTTACCAATTTCTTTTTGGACAGGGGCGGGAGTAATGATTCTTTTCAACCCTTTCTTCTTGGAGGTATTTCCTTTGGTTAGAAAAGGCTTGGAAGTAAATTTACAGGTAGCTGTTTTCCCAGGTTGTTTATTGACAGTCTCCCTTCCTAGTATTAATTGAAAGAAAAAGGGCTCAACAAAACAAATCAAGAGAGTATTACAAAACCTAAAAACATAACTTGTGCTTTAAATGGGTACAACCTGTAGCTTCCTTTTGTAAGATATTCTTCAGCAAAGCTGCACAATGGTCAAGTCCATTCTGAATAGTATCAACCTGCACAAAGAGCACTGCAGTCAGTAAACGAGTACCACTGTTTTCTTTCAGTAAACCAAGATGCTGTTTTAGAGCTGTGTACCCCAATCTGCCACCTGACAAAGAACAACTCATAACCAAAAAAATGTATCATTGCCCATGTACTACTTTGTAATTACATGGAAGTTTGCAAACACACAGATTCTGCAAAATAACTAAATTGCACTGTTGCATCCATGTCTATTTGCTGGATTTTACATTAATTACATGTATGTTTTTTATCCTTAGTCCCACGTACAGTTAAACCATTATCTACAGCCTAATTGTATTTTGGAGACAACTGGCTCAGGAGTACACAAAACCAGTACTGCAGCACTGACTCAGTGCTACTTCTTCTTTTCAGCACAAAAACCTAACAAGGGCAGCTGCTCTTCTGTAAGGGCCAGCCCTTGTCCATAAGCAGCTTATCTGTGTTTGCAAAATCTATCCTGTGCCTTGAGGAGATCTGTCAGAGCCAAACACCTCACACAAAGCCCATTTGCTCCCATCTGCAAGATGTAGTACAGACACTCTTGCTTGCCTTGCAGGAGCAATTTCAGGTTATTAATGCAAATTAATCAGGAGCTAAATTAATCTGGCTTTCTTCTGCTACTGAAGGTATTCCAAGTTCCCTTCTCTTTAGATATCAAGGATGACTGTGTTAAAGAGCCATTTAATTACCTGATTGTCAGATTCAGTGGAATAGAATTCTGCATCAGAATGGCATTCTTTCCTTAAGCCAGACCTAAGAAATTGAAATTTACTGTTTATACCATCTCCTTAATGGGAAACAAAGTAAAAAAAACACCCTTACTTTCATTCAGTAATAGCAAGCAAAAGAGTATTAATTTTATCATGAAACAAAATAACCTTCTCTTTCTGAAAACTTTGCATGGCTGCAACAAACATGTTAAGCAGATAATAACAGCTTATGTCAAAGAAGAATTCAGTCTCCACTCAACAGTCTTACATATAGCTAGTAATTACATAAATTCAGTCTTTTATAAATAAAGCATGCAGAATGAAATCTGTATTTTTATATGTAAAATTTCTATTCAGTTTGTGCCTCTCTGATCATGAGGTACTTAGAACCCTTCAGCTTAAAATGTTTTATATATACATACAAGGATTTTTAGTTCAATTGTCAGGCATGACAAGTATAAGGCTCCCAAATGCTCACACATACACTCAATTTTAAACAGTATTAGTAAAGAAGGTCTTACTGATTTCTTCCATTTGTTAGTTTAACTGCTCCTGACAGCCTTCCAGAAGACAGAGCCTGTTGATTACAGAAATACACTTTGATTTTCACAAAGTATTTTCACAGCACTTGAAGACTACTATTGCCCACCACTTCCAAGAACTTTTGCCAAGGTTCAAGGGACATCAGTTCAAGGGAAGTTACAGCTTGCTAGTCAAGGGGGCAACTGCTGCTAGCAGAGCCCGAGACTTGTGGGTTTCATTTCACAAAACATACCTTGACAGCAGGATGCTTTGTTAATTTCCACAGCATTCTACAGACACGGACACTTAAGGGCTCTCCAAGAGCTGATGTACAAATGTGTTTCAAATAGAAACTATGCTTGATAAATACAGACCTGAACTGTGGGGATTTTAAGAATCATCTATGGCCAGAGCACACAGCACGAGGCTAGAAGGGACCACAGTGGCTCAAGCAGAGCCATCCCAGAACACATGGCAGAGGTCTGCATCCTGACCTGTTCCTGAATATCTCCAGTGAGGGAAACTCCACACCCTCTCTGGACAATCTGTTCTTCCTCGTGTTCAGGTGGAACTCCCTGTGCATCGGTTTCTGCCCACCGCCTATTGTGTGCTATTGCTCGGCCTCACCGGGAAGGTCCGCTCTCAGCCATCTCCTCCCGGGGCTCAACACCCACAGCCCCTGGAGCCTCTCTAGGAGCTCCACGTCTCTCGGGCAGAGACAGGCCCAGACCCGCACACAGCGCCTCAGGACCACTGTCAGATGGCTGCGGTGCCAGCCGGCCTCGGCCTCGGAAGGCCCGACCTCGCGCAGGAGTCGTTACACGGACGGCAGGGAGGATTCCCCGACGCCCCCTCACCCCCTCCGAGCACACCCGGGCCCTAGCGAGGAGGCCCCGAACAAAAACCGGCCCCACCCGTTCCCCCCGGCCCGCACGCACCTTGCGGGGCCGCGCAGCCCCCGGCGCAGCCATGGTCCCGGCCCGGCCCCGCCCCCGCCAGCCCCGCCCCCGCCAGCCCCGGCCAATCACCAACCGGTCCGACGGTGAGGGGCGGGGCTGATGCAGGGGGAGGGCCTAACGACCCCGCCTCGCGGCGCGCCGGCGGCGGCGGGCGCGGGAAGGGGAAGGAGGGGAGGGAAGCACCGGGGTCGGGGATTGGCGGAGAGAGGGAGCGGAGTAGCCAATGGGAGACGAGATGGGGAAAGGGCGGGGCTAGGGCGGGCCGTGAGGGGAGGTGCGTGCCTGGCCTCGCCCCGCCGCTCCATGAGGGAACGGCCCCTCCGGAGCCAGGAGTGCTCGGCTGGCTGCTGTTCACCGGGAACACGGGCTCCGTACACCCGTAAAATAAGTAGAAAACCTGCTGGTCACAGAGTCACAGAATCAGTCGGGTTGGGAGAAACCTCCCTGCTCCTCGAATCCAGCCTGTGACCAAACTCCACCATGTCTGCCAGACCTTGGCACTAAGTGCCACTCCCAGTTTTTCTTAAACACTTCCCAGAGTTCGCTACTTTACCACATCTCTGGGCAACCCATTCCAATGTCTAATCGCCCTTCCAGCGAAGAAACGCTCCTCGTGTCCAGCCTGAATCTCCCCTGGCGCAGCTCGGGTCTCTGTCCTCTGGTCCTGCCTGGCGCTTTGGGCCTGCCTGTGCAGCCGCAGGGACACCGGGGTAAAGTAGCCTGACATGGGAAAGGAGCTGCTGGATCGCGGTGTGCACGCTGAATCCATCGGTTCTTGGTTCTGCACGCTGACTCCCAGCTTGTTAAACCTGGTGCGTTCCCAGAGAACACCCGTGTGCGCGGATCATCGAGGGCTGTGCCTCAGGCTCCACACTCAGAACCACACAATGGTTATCACTGGCATATCAGTATTCTGCATTTCCTTGCTTTTATTAGCTGAATAAATAGACCTCGTGAACACACAGAATTGGAAGCAATTACATTAACTCAGGCTGAAAATGTGGTTGCGTTACTGTGCTATAAAAACTACTGTAGCAGAAGTGTATATAAATATTCAACATCTCTGCTCTTCCAATGTGTAAATTGTGTTGTTATTACCATGTTCACATTCACGCTGAAACTATGACAAACTTGAATTAAAAATACATTGGGAAGATATTTATCAGCTTGTCAAGAAAAACCCCAAAGAAAACAGTAACTGAGAAGGGTTTTCTGGCAGGAATTTGGGGACTGCTTCCATTCTTCTCTTTGGAAAATTAAAAACTATAAGAACACGGCAATATAACAGCTGAGGGAAGGAATATAAACTAGAAAGATAAAAAAAAAAAAAAGATAAAAAAGCTGAAAAAGATATGTGGCAACCACCAAATTAGAGCCAGAACCATTGGTATCTTTTCCTCTTAAAGTAGTTTCTGGAAGTTTATGGATTAGTTCTCATTGAACTGATAGATGTGGGTGCAATATTTAAATAAGGAAGAAATATTCCAAGGTTTTTAGTAACAGGTGACGTAAAAACTCCAATCCCCCCCTCATCCCATCCTTTGGTTTGAAGACACACAGATCAGCCAGCACTTCATTTTTATTCATGCGAAGGAAAATGAATACAGAAAGCTATCAGGTCCCATTCTTGCCAACGGAGCCATTTTGAAACTACAGATGAAGCAGCAAGATCGTCTTATAAATAATTTTTAAAAATTCAACCACAATGATTAAAAAATGCATACGTAATTAAAATTCTCATGGTCACAGAGCTCCAAGCAGTCACTCTTTAAAGACAAGAACAAGCTGTTATGAGACTCATGGTATAACTGGAAGGGTTTTCAGCAGTGTATGCTGAGCAGAGAGTCAGCCATCAGAAAATGGATACCTTTTCTGACTTACACTTGCTTTCTTTATTGAAACATATCACTGAATATCTCTGGACCTGTCTGGTTGTTATGGTAAAACAGTGATTAAAAAAATAAAATTCTTCTTTCACTTGCATACTGAAATGCTTCAAAGTCATGAGCTGCATTCATACATAATATGATATTGTTACTCATATTTATCATAAAGACATCTTTCAGAGAAAAAAAAGTCATTCCATTTAGTGAAACCATTTTTATCTTTTCCTCCTGTTTGACAGATAACTAACATTCCTCAGACAGTTCCAGGACATGATTTTGGATATGGCCAAGGCCTTTGTGAAAGAAAACTGACAATCTTCCAGGTTTCACCCCTATTTGGTGTAGAAAGAATTCTAATGTCAATCAGAAAAGAAGAAAAAAACTGGGAAATGTGAGATAAATAAAAAGCATAGTATATGTGGAAAAAAACCTCGTATCATTAGCCAAGGAAGAGCTGTCTGAATGATGAATAATTAAAACATACATGTGGTTGTATTTGCAATCTTAATGCTTGAGGTGCTGTCCATATTGCATGAAGCATCACTGAAAATAACAAAAAGCTTGTTCTTACTCTAAATTATTTACAGAGTGAGTTGAAACACCAGGGTCTTACAGAAAACTGCGTACAAGACTGATGTGCTTAATAATGATGAGGAAATAAATATACAGAGAACACAAGCTTTTGAGGAGTAGAGACCTTTGAGGGAACAATTCTCAGATGAAATAAAACAATGCTCTTTTGTTGCAGGAAGGAGAGAAAGCAAAGAAAATGAAGCTAATAAAGGCAGAAGAGTGAGAGAAGGCACTTATCAATCAATCAGTCAATCAATCAATCAATCCAGTTTCATCAGAAAATGGGTCTTTTCCAGTGCCTACCTAAGAAAACCAAGGCTAGTTCACATTCAGTGTAAGTCTGAAAGTCTCTTACTACCACTACTAACAAGTTCTAGCAATGTAATTAAATACTAACCTAAGCATGATTGAGCACCAGCACAAAGTAATATTAAGCTTTCTTCTCAGCAGATTACGACCAAAAAGTTGTGTGGACTTAACAAGGGAGCATTTCACAAAATAAGGAGCTTCTTATAAGACAAGAAAGCCAAGAATAACAGTGATTATTGTTTGACACTATTTTGGTAGTTCTCTAAATCCCTGTAAGTGTAGAATTAGGGAATAAATCTACAACTTGGCTAACAGAAAGCAACAGAAAGCTCTTCAATCTACACAGAGCCAACAGAATAGAAAAGGTGAATAGCAATGAACATGTAGCTAAGAAAGCAACCTTTGTTTTTCAAAGTCAGGCCTAAGGGATGTCTTGACCAAAGTGAAATATTATTAGAGGAAGCAGAAATTTAATAGAGAATATTTCAGTTGGCTAGGTAGAGATACAATGAGGAGGTTAAGATTGATATATTATGGACCTTATCATTGTGATGCAATTATAAAAGAAGTTCCAAGACAATCTACACTAGATTTTCAGTGTCTCAGTCCAATTTCAATCATGCATAGTGAAAGCTACGACAGGACTTGCTGCACTGAGACCTGTCGTCTCAGTGGATCACAGAGCTTGTCATCACATTTTTATAATCTGATGTCTTTGGAATCAGTGTCTATAAACCAGGAATTTCTTCATGGTATTATGCAAACATAGAGGGAAAAAAATAATTTGTCTTTAGTCTGTCTGCCTACATTAAACTGAAGGATCTTATGTAAAGCTCATTAAATGCTCCTCATAATGAGAAGTTCTTACCAGGACGAGATCAGAATGGTGTTATGGCTTGTAGGAGACATCAGTAAGAGTGGAGCTGTTGTGGCCTTTCTGAGCTGATGTCACACCCAGGGGTGTCACACCCAGGCTGCTCAGACAGCAGGTGACACGGTGCTGGCAGCAGGTGACGCTGTGCTCACACAGGACTGGTACAGGAGGCTCGACTCCCACGAGATGGCGGCACGGACACATGAAATAATTCTCTCTGCGCTGGACCTGAAAGGGACTTGGCATTTCCATGCGGTAAGTCCAGGCACATCTTGGGTTTGGGAATTCCACTGATAGTTCATATAATCTTTGTCACAACTTGTCTTTTCAGGCAATCTTACTGACAAGAGTAGTATTTTATTAGTGAAATTGTGTAAACAGTAAATTTTACCTAAAGCACTATTTGTTTATTGTTCTACTAAATATAAACTCTACTGTAATATCAAACTGATCTTTAAAACGACATAGAAAACTTTGACAGCATGCGAGTTTAATAGCAGATCTTGAATCTGATGAGTTTAGGGGATAAACAAACTCGTAATGACAGATTAATTTCTCATATATTAATTTTCTTTCTAAGTTGTGAAAAGAAATTAAACAATAGAGGAATAGCAAATAAAATATCTGAACAGAATTGTCTCTAATTAGAGTGTTTGTTCAAATTTCCCATGAGGCAGGTTTTGGAGCTAGAAGTAGCAGTGAGAGTATTGAGGGCAAAAGTCAATGAAGTTGGTCCCACCAAGGCTAAATCCTGAAACTTATTGTTTTAGGAGAAAATGCATAGATAAGCAAGTTATAATATCTAAGAGACTTAAAAATAATATACCTGTGTTTCAAACAGCAGAGCTTTAACCACAAATTTCTGCTTGAAGCTGAACTTCCATTTGAGCTGTACCAGACCATTCAGATGATCTCAGGGGCTCCCTTCCAAGAAGAATGATTCTGTGACTCTGATTCAAAACCTTTTTCTTCTGCTTTTTTTTTTTTCTTCACATCCACTTTTGATTATCTCAGTGCAATCTGTTGCCTTGCTCACATCCATGGCCTAACCTCATCTGAATTTAAAGTTTTCGTTTGGGAAATAAAGCTGGCTATACTGATACAAAAACAGTGCTATAGCCAGTGCTCTGTTAATCCTCCTCATGAAGCCACGTAGAAATTTTGAGACTATGTATGTATATTTGTGCCCAGCTGTGCTAAATTGGATGAGTGAGAGGTCCTTTCCTAAGATCAGCAGTGAATTGATCATACCAATACCTGTAACTAGTCACATCAGCACCATAACCTGGTTGTTTTCCACTGATAACAGAAATTCCCAAATCCATTTTCCTCTGTCTATTGAGTAAAAGTTAAAATAATTTAAGAAGTCGCACAATTAAGTGCTGTGAGAAGGATGTAGGTAATTTTCTGAATCCATAGTGAAACCCATGACTGTATTTCCTGTGTTGTCAGCATGAAGTGATAAGCTTTTAAATTCTGGTTTCTTGAGGATATGTGAGAAGACTGCAGTTTCCTTTCCATACATATTGACTATCAATTGCTATTAGATCCAAACCCATTACCTGGCCTTTGGTTTTCTTAGTAACTGAAAACACATGTTGTGATACTGATTTCCCTCATGTTCTTGGGTTTCTTTGACAGACAGTGCCTGAATATGAGGTAGTGTGGAAAGATGCTGATGTTTCCTTTGACACAAGAAGTTTACTCCAGTTTTCTACAATAGCCACACAAAATCAGAGTGGGGAATACTAAGACAAAACCAGGATACTGGTTCAGTAATCAGTCCTGGCTGCTGAGTGTTGCTTGACACAAAGGAAATCTTTCATGATCACACAGCAAAAAGGCAGAAACAGCTGTAGCAAACTGTTACATGAAGCCTACAGCTTTTGTTCCTGTCTCTCCAGCTGTCTTCCTCAATGCTTAATTTGTTGTCAATTGTCTGGAAAGGAAAAAGATATTACAAATATTCTTGCCTCATTGATCCTTGAAAGAAGACAGTCTAAGTAATTCCCTCATTCCTAAAGAAAGATTTCATCCTGACTTTTAGTGTTAACCTGGTTAAAACCTTCATCTCCTTTTTCAACATAAACATCCACACAAAATCACAATATACAGCATATTCATTCAGGACACCATGGAAGTATGAATAAACTTTCAGCTCTGAGCAGGTTACATGCCAGGGTTAAAAACTTCAGCCATATAATTCTTCCAGTAAAGTGTCCAATATTCCTTGCACTCTCAAATAAATATTATGGGAGATTGAGTGCCTCCTACATGTGAGCCAGTCCAGCTACAGGCAATAGATCTCTCCCTTCCACCTGGGGATAAGGATAAATTAAAAATGCATCACAGAAAAAAAGCATCCTATTTGCCTCCATTCAGAGGATTACAAAATTTTCTGTAATCCAGTATCATCCCCCAAAAGAATTGATTTGGTTTGACCTAGGCTTTCTTTTTGAGGTGTGCTCTGATATGTGGAGAGCATCAGTGATGTCCGAGACTAACTGGATGCCCAAAGTACAGATTTGTTTGGTATATTTAAGAAAGACTACAGCAAAAATACTCCATACATAAAGTGGGAGGATTAAGTGGACGAACATAAATGATTACAAGTCATAAAAATACAGGTCACATTAACAGTGTGAATACAGAAAATATCTAGATCTGTAACATCTAGAAGAATGTTAATTTTACAGAAGCTTGTCCTGGCTATTATTTTGTATTTGTTACTGGACATTTATTCATGCATATCCTTTCATCACATTGAATTATTCAGTAGACTTAAAGAGCAGTAAATCATCTATATCATCATCATCTTCACCTTAATTATCTTTTCTGAGAAAAGCAACTATTGAAGTAAAATAGACCTTAGTCACAGAAAAACATTTATCCTCTAACCACTGGTTCTCCTAACCTGTTTTATGGGATGGGAATTACCCTTCACTTTTTCTCATCCAGTTTCATCACAGTCTTTACCTGGAAAGTCTGGTTTTGATCTTCAATATTTCAATATATCTCTGGTAAATCTCTCAAGCAATCATTTTTACTCCCACTTATGGAACAGCCATTCAAATCCTTCAGTGATATCCTGCTTATCATATTTCCTGAAATATTTGGGCAAATTATTAAAAAAAACTTTCTCAGGATCTCTGTCATACCTCTTTTATGTAAAAAAACCAAAAAGTAAAAATCACTGCCTACTATTTTGCCCAGCCTGGTAGTGAAAGTGATTTGAGCTCTTTTCACATCTTATGACTCTTTGTTGTCTTATGAGAAATTAATTCAGTGGTCTCACTCTGCTTGCTAGTGAATATGTTAGCATAATTTGTGACTCCCACGGCAGAGAAGGCTGAAAGTACAAAGACCTGAAACAGTTTTTCCTTTTCTAATATAAGTTATTGTGGATTGTCCTTGAGGTACAGCACCTGGCTAAAGCCAGGGAGGCTTGAACTGTTGTGTCTTTGCTTCTCCATATGATGAGACATAAAGGAGCCATATATGAGAACTTCTCTGAGGCTACATTCTCTGTCCTTTTCCAACAGCCTAAATTGCCAATACTGACTTTAAACTCAGTTTTGCAATGGTTGTTATATCATGGGAGTGTTTGCCTTGCCTCAGGTAAACCAGGCTCTCCTCAGGGCTGAATTAGTCTAAGGCAGCCCAATATGTTGGTCATACAGAGGACAGCCTGACCTCCAGAGATTGTCCTGAATTTTGAGAAAAAATTGGAATTTTTTTCCCAGTTTTTTTTTGCTTCTATCAAGATGTTGGATTTTCTCCCTTCTCTTTGATTTTATTTCCAGGGCTTATAACTTATTCACAGCTTCACTTTCAGTTTCTCTGTCAGAGATGAAACTGATGGTCTTGGTCTTGGTGTTTGTGTCAGAACACATAAAGAAGCTTTCTGACTTGCAGTAAGTTGTTTCTGTGCTCGGCGCCTCCCACTGGATTCTTCACTTTCACTCATAACTGTAATCTCGTCTGAGTCTAGTAGTTGTCTTAGTTTATTTCCTATTTCTTTTGCCTTTTTCTTGCACCAAAAATGTCAGCTCTTGGTGGACCTTCCTTTACAAGGTTCAGTGCTGGTGTCTTGCTTTCTGTCCCACGTTGTCCCTTGCAGAGAGGAGTGTGACCTATGCTCTCATGTTGTGAACTTAGTGGGAACTTTAGGAGATATGGGATAGGCATAGATTTGATTTATTATTTGGATTGTGTTTCTGCACATGAACCAGAGGATAAAACTGAAAAAGCTATTTACAGTCTTGAAATTTATTAATCAACTTTCACTGTTCCATGTATTAAGAGTGAAATGAATGGGGGAAAAAAGATGTTACAATAAACTCCCAAGTGATTACTAATAGGCAAAAATAGGACTTGGAAAGTGTGAGCTCAAAAACAGTAAAACCAAAAAAACACTTCTGGAGGTAAATCCTAACTTTCAGCAGAAGTTGCCAGCACTTGTTTATGTGACCTTAGTCTACAAATGAAATAGAAATGGTTATTTTATTTCTATGTAAAAAGTCTTCCTCTGTCCCTGATGCTTTTGTCTAAAATTGCATTTAGGGATATCTTTGAAGGTCAGAAAATGCTGGGGAGTTAGCCTGCTGCTTGTGGAAGTGAAACTCTCTTCCTTCAAGCAGTTCTTTTCCTTCCACAGATGCAAAAAGCTAAGTAGTGTTGCTAAATCATCGCTCACCAAAGCGTGAGCTGGATATTTGGGTTAGCCAGTTGAAGTCAGTGCTGAGCTGGTTGCAAGCTTGCTGATGACTCTTGATGAAGTTCTCATGCTCAATTATGTGTTCCCCTATGTAACTGTTTCAAGTTGTGAATAGGCTTCATATGTCCCAGAGAGATTTATTACTCACTAATTAGCATTAATAATATTACTTTCTATTTCTTGTTGATGTCAGAGCTGGCTTTTGTACTTAAAAATTGTGGGAAGAGGATGGGCATCTTAATTACTGAGGGCTGGATCATGCTGCCTTGTAGGAAACTCTGTGGGAAGAATACAAAAGAAGGCAAGATTCCTCCATCAAAATAGAAGTAGTAGAAGAAGCTTCTTCTTCCCCCTGCTCAGAACACACAGGGAACACTGTCTCTAACACTTGTAAGCAATCTGCAAGAGACATTGTCATCAGCAGCAACTGGACTTCATGCCCTTCAAATCGGCAAAACACTGCTTAAAGAAAAGGGCACAGGAGCTTGGTATAAATTAAAAACAGAACACTGCTTTTATCTCTTTTTATTGACTCCCCATAGCACCTGGGGAATACACAGCTATTTCTGGGCTTCCTCACCTTCAGGATTCACAGAAACCATTTAAGAATCTTCTGAAAGTATTCACCCTGACTGCATATACATAATTATATATATATATATATATATATATATATATAATTACTGCTATCTAAAGTGGCTTATCAGGCAGGTAATTTAAAATCATATTTTGTGTGTTGTACTAGGTCAGAATATAATGATAAAATTGTCATGTTTCATTCTGTTTATCCTTTAAGATACTTTGGAGAAATGCAATAGAACGTGGGTACAGTAGCTTTCTCTTGTGGATTACTAAGAGCAGAAGTAAAGTTTGTGGAGAATGAATGAAATCAGTCAGAGAAACTGCAAATGTAGATACTAAGTTCTTGAGAAAATTAAATTAAGCAATTTTTATTGGGTTTGATTAAATAATAGGTGATTTTTGTTATCATTCATAGTTACATGCTTTTTCTCTTTGCTGTAAATTCTTACTATGTACAATAGTTCATAAGCCTTGTTTAATAGGAATGTTTTTAATTAATCTCAAAAGAGAGATGAATTCTTGGTTTATCATAGCCTGGTAATTTCATGGTAAAAACAAAAGTTAATAATCTTATCCTTAAACTTAAGGAGTGGATCCAGTGAGAAATGTGTGGTGATCACATCACCACTGATGGAAGCAAGGCACAGGAGGTTGCTGTGGATGTGGACACTGTGACTGTTAGGAAAATTCTGCCTGCACTCCATCCTCTCCCAGTTTGCTCCCTGTGGATCATCCTTCTTTAATCTGTGTTTTGATAAGAAGGTGAACAGAGAAGAGAAGCTGAGCATTCCTTCATGGATTGGAGCATCAGGATTATTTGACAAACAAAAAAATAAAAGCCAACAGCCCAGTCAGTGGAGGCAGGCAGGCTGTGTTTGCATCTGGGCTTTGAGAAAGGAGTCTGTGAGAGATGTGGAAGAAGGACAATGAGGAGGAGCTTGTTGGTTTTGTATCACCATATCATTAAGCAGGGAGGGGAGATGTGCATGTTTATAATTTCCCTATTTGTAGCCATAGCCAAGGGAAACAATACTCTTGCTCACCAGCCTTACATATATTGTCTTCTCTTGGACCTTAGCAGGATGCAGGTGGTGGGGGGGTTGAATGCTGAAATCTTTTTGAAACTCAGATA
Source organism: Parus major (assembly GCF_001522545.3). Taxonomy (NCBI): domain Eukaryota; kingdom Metazoa; phylum Chordata; class Aves; order Passeriformes; family Paridae; genus Parus; species Parus major. Next base: position 27,636,337 of record NC_031776.1, read on the forward strand.
TTCATGTTCTCATGTCAAGGATACATCTTTCATCAAGCCTGTGAGGTCAAAATCAATTATTTACTCTAAGTTCCTTGTTTGATCTTGGTTTTTTGACATCCATATCTGACAATCCAAGGACAGCAAAATTAAGTAGGGTATCTCAGGCAGCAAATTTTTCATTCCCTAATTCTCTGGTGCAGGTGGGATGGCACAGGAATGGCATGTGGCCATGGCTGAAGCAAAGTGTGCTGTCACTCATCCTAAATGACCCTATAGCCTTTCCAGCCACCTGCTCCTTTGACACTTGGCAGGAAAAGAAAAAGGACAGTTATGACCTGGTTGCTGGATTTTCTTACTTCATGGCCTCTAGGCTTACATGAGTGGTAGAGGAAGCTTGTTCATCACAGTTCATTTGGATCCCGTCAGTCATTCCTCCACTCCGTTTCTCCTGTAAACTCCATGCTTCAAAGAGAAACAGAAAATAAAGCAGCCAGGGCAGTCTTCTCCCTCATCTCCCCATTACCCAACAGCATCCATCAGAGAAGCATACAACTGCAGCAGCAGGAAAGGAACACTGGCTTGCCCAGCCTTGGATGTGCCATGCAGTTACTTCCATGTTTGCTAGAGAAGAGGCAGAAGAGGTATTGTGTGATGGGTTGCCAGCTACAGCAATAGCAGTTGATCCCATCAAAAGCCTCCATGTTTTCAACTCTTCATCAAATACACATTTTTTTAAAGTAAACTGTAGTTCCACAGGAACTACGGGCCATCAGCAGGTAAAGGCACAGCACCTCTGACATGCTGGTGTGTAAACATGTTTGCTTTCTGGCCTTGGCTTTGAAAGTTTGGAATCAAAGAATGGAGGGTCACAGGGATATGGAGGAAGGAGATTCATTGAACATGGTGTGAGTAAAAGATGACACTCACACAAATTCTGTGAATCCACCTCACACTTGCAGCTTCTCCCTGTCCTTCAGGCTCTCCTGCCATCTGTGGATTTCTCACTCCCCACATCTGTATCCCTCTGCATCAGGGAGGAGACTGCAGCATCCTACTGCATCTGTCCAGATGTTCCCAGGAATAGAAAAGACCCATGTTCATGCTGTGTGACAAAGGCCACTGGCAAATGTTACATTCCTGACTCTTGTTCTCTTCTTGTGCATCTTGGTCAGTGCCCTGCCCACCACCAGAAACCTGCCAGTTCAGATAAACATCTCCTGTTTTGGTCTTTTTTAACCTGTTTTTGTTGGCACTGTGATGTAGAGAGACCAGAGATTTGCAAAGAGCAGTACATAATTTAAGATGGAGGTGCTGTGTACATCTGTACATAATTTTAGCTAATATCTAAATTAACAAAATATTTAAAGCATCTGAATTTTGCTTTGACTTTTATTTCTTTTGGTCCTTTACCACATAACTAGAACTATCTTAATGCTGCATCAGTATACTGTAAAATGGAAAGCCAAACTCCATTTTAATAGAGTCCATACTGAAAATAAGAAAATAAGACTGAAGATGAAGTTTTTGACTTCTGGGCTTTATCAGTCTCTAGGAAAAAAAATTACATTTTCAGCTGAAAAGAAGAGGAAATGGATAGGCAGAGCACATAGATGAAGTAAGATGAAAGCAGTTGAGAAAGAAAGAAGTAAATGAGGCAAAAAAGCGTGGATGAGGCATGAAAGGGTCAGGTGGCTTACTTGGAAAGCAAAAAAATGATCAAAGGGTAGGAAGCCAAGTAGCAGAAGAAAGAATTATAAATTTCAACAAACTAGAATGGAGGAGTCTTGATGGTGCACAGTTGGAAAGGGAAACTGAAAGGTACTAAACCAAAAAATTTTAGTGAGATGGAACTTGTGGGAGAAACAGCAGAGAAAAGCAAATAAAAGTGGCTGCTAAATGGAGAAGCATTCTGTCATTTGTATCAGGGAATGTGGCATAAGAACAGTAATAGCTTCAGCTTCATCTGTTCAGGAAGAGGAGTTGGAAATCCTTTTGCAGTGGTGCAAAGAGAAATGTATTTTCCATATTATGTTCAGGCACTTCAGCAAGCTGGTGGAAGCAGTTAGCACAGCTGATAGGTGCAGAATTCTTTGGATACTGGTCTGCTGAGCCTCCTTTTGGCTAACACATGATACTTACAGACATTTCTTTCAAAGCATTAAGTTACAAATCAAGAAACTAATGAGAAACTCATGGTAAATATGATCCTGCTTTTAAGGACAAGTCTGGTGGCATAGGCTGAATAATGATCTTCATGTGGGAATGGACTGACCTTCAAGAAGGTTATCAGGTGGGAATCAGAGAAAATAAGAGTGACTTTTCTCATTTTCTGGCTCTAGTTTTTTTTCTGTGTCAGTTTTTGTTTCAGTCTGTGTAGGTGGTGGAGAGATTTGAGCTCTTTATCATTGGAGCCTGCAGATGAATCCATAATTTTTTTAGATTCTCTGTGGATTTATGCTGAAAATGATGCAGCAAAAACACTTGCTAAGCATATGTTTTCTTTTGCTTACAACCTTTTTTCCTACTGTATTTTTTAGAGTTATTTCTCAATTCTCTACTGTGTGACAATCTTCTGCGAGGGTTTTATCCCTGTATTGTGTTAACAAATGATCAAGATTTTTAGCATCTCTTCTAGATTTGGCTTGAGCCAGAAACAAGGTAAAGCAACATAGGGTTGTCCTCCCTCAAATTTCTATGATGGAAAAAAGATAGACAGAAAAGTCAGGCATAGACACAGTGTTTTCCCTGCAGATGGAGAAAAGAAAGAAGGAGTCAAGAGAGAAAATATATTGTTTTAAAAATCTCTTCTCACTAAATCGTAATTCCTGGTGAGATTCCAGCCTGTTTTCAATGAACTGAATAACAATATTAACATTTGCAGTTTTAGTGACATTAGTGTAAATGGCAGAACACCTCCAATTCACCCTCTCTCCTCACAGTGTTTTGCCCACTAACAAGGGAAATATGTAAGGGAGAATACATCAGCAGAGAATAAACTGAAATTAAATAGCAATAAAATGGGAGGAATTGATGTGCATGTGCAGGAGGTGTTATCCCCTTCCAGTGATAATTCTAATTACCTGATGGGTATCTCAACAAATTGTCTTCTAATTTATACAAGACATGTACATGCATGTGTGTGTGTAGCACAAAGGAAGTTAAAGAGAACAATATCACAAACCCCAATAACTGGTTATTTAATCTGACAACAATAATAAGCAGACAAAATATTTAATGGATATAAATTAGCAGACTGAAAAAAAAATGTCCATTGCCTTGCAAAGAACCTGTTAACTATCTCTTTTTGACTTGTTTCTGTACTCACCTCCAGTTGTCATGGATCTGTCTCAGATCATGCAGATGCATTAATGAACAAGAGTTCTGAAATGGGTCCTGCTTAAACAGCATTAGGGGCAAAAACAGGTACATGGAAACTTGTCTCATTTTGTAGTGGGCTATTGCTGCTGCAGCAGGTTTTTCTGTCATGTGGATGTAGGTATATGGCAAGTGAGGCTGAGCATGAAAAAGCCAAGGCTTCTCCTCACCCTCTGTGTGGGAGGGAGCAGCAGCTGGTGAGTTTTAGCAAGAGCCCAAATGGGAGCGCTCTGCAGGAGTAATCTGGGGTTCAGTCCTGCTGCATCAGTGATGCCTTTGGTGCTGGCATCTTGCAATCAGGGCTTAGGCCTGTGACCTTGCCCCACAGATTTTGTGTTCTGTGCATGACAGTTTGCAAATAGGATATGGTGTTTTCAACTCCCTCCTTTACAGTGTATTTTTCTGAAGCTTAGATGTCTCTACTGCCCCACATTTTGCCCAGTACGTTTCTTTCTTGCTCAGTTTCAAAACTACAGTTCTGCAGCCAAGACAGAATTTTCTTGCCCTTCCATGCTGAGGGAGGAAAGATGTTCTGGGACAGTAGAGAGGACAAGTGGGGTTAAAGTGCTACTTTGTCTGTTTCCCAAATTAGCCACAGGGCCCAGTTCAGTAAATGTCATTGTAAATGAACAAATTAGATTGACATTGTTCCTACCATGCTATTTTAATGTAAGTAAGGTTCAGAAAGACTCTGGAGCTTTGCTTTGATAAATAAGAAGAAATGCAACATGACTGCAAACTTTTCAGTGAAAATAAAACAAAACCTTTCGTTTTATGATTTTTAAGAGTGCTGTTTTAGGCACCTATCTTAAATCCTATAAGTTCAGAAAGCCTATCTCTTCCTTTGCCTAAACAAGATGAAATAAAAGAAAGTTCTTTTTAAAGTTTTGTATTATACCTAAATTGCAATTCCCTGGAACAAAGCTCAGGGCTTGGAATGAGGCACAGGGGAAGATGTAGACCAGGGTGGAGCCTGGGGTGCCACAGGTTGCCGTAGGGCCAGTGGAAGATGAAGGCAGTACTTGGAGATGGGCCTGGGGGTGCCCTGGTACAGAGCTGGTATAGCAGCAGAGAGAAAAACCACCTCAGTGGCCTTCAGTGCTAACAAGGGAAGAGGATGGAGCCTAATACTGACTTAATTAACAGACAGCCCTTGCTGTATAGCAGTTGGCTAATCAGGAAGGCTGCTAAATCACAGCTTTGCTGTAGAGAAAGAACTGATGTATTTGAACACAAAGTGAAACTAGACAATCCTGTAATCAAATACAATACAAAGCAGTATTTCTTCTGTCTGTCCTATGTTATTTGTCACTTTTCTGTTTTGGATCATTGGAAAATGAGAGCCTGATTTCTCTTCTGGCCCTGGAGAGGCAACCAGACATTCCTGCCCAAAGACCCTTCATGTGAGTCCATTTGCAAGGGTCTGAGATGGGCTCCTCCCATCACCTACTGACACTGGCAAAGGAGCAGTATCTTCTACTTTTCCTGTGAAGCAGCTGTTGCTGTACAAATAACAGCTTAATGACTATGGGAGGAAATGGCTTGGCAGTGAAAGTTGGAAGGAAACTACTGTTGATTAGTTTAGCAGCCAGAGCCTGTTTTTTTCACCTTTTGCTTTGATAAAAGTGGTTGGATACACCAAGTAGAAGCATTATAAAGACAAGTTGTCAGTAGCACAACTCTGCCCACACCACGCAAGCACCATTTTTTATGTATATGGGGGAAAGCTGTGAAAACATAGGGACTCTGCATATCCACAATGTACTGTGAATTGAGTCTTCATCAAGCCTTTGAAGGAGAATCTCCTAAGGGAAAATCAAGGGAAGCAAGGATATGATGCCAATGAGGGATAAGTTCTTTATTGATTGAATTGGATTAGCTAATTCAGTTTTACCCAGAGTCTATAAAAAGCTAGTAAAAAAGTAAGCTTTGGATCAGTTTAAGTGAAGGGTAACAAAACTATGAAAAGACACAGCCTTGATACAGCATAGCACTTATTAATTAAATCAGTCATAATTACCAAATCAGAGTCCTGAGCTTTACTCATACATCTGACATGGATATTTCTTGTCACCAGAGGCTTCTTTTTGCCTGGAAATGCATTAAGATTATTGTTGGAGAACTATTTCTGGGTCATGAAAGGCTGTTGGTACCTCCCCAGCTGGCTGCAAAACAAACAACAAATGTAGGATCTTGCCACAGCATTGCACTGCTGCTGCTGGGATAATCCAACCTTATAGTATAAGTAAGGCAAATAATAGAGCAAATCATTCTACATTTTAGATGAGATGGCATTACTGGTAAAAAAACACATATATTTTGGGGAATATGTACCTCTTTTTAGGGAAAAGTATTTCAAAGGCCTGAAGGAAGAATTCTGCACCCAAAACCATATCTGGTGTTTCCCAGTTATACCTGCTGAACTAATAAAAGATATTTCTTCCCTTTGCACATCATATCTCCTTTTATGATAGCCTTTTGTGATTTAGGATCCAGGATCTTTGAGATTTACCCTTTTTAGTTCCGCTCATCTTCTGTGAAGTGGAGCAGCTGTTGCTCTACTGTGGAGTACCCTGTTGCTGTTCACCTCTAATCTACCATGAAAGAAATGTCAGGTGAGTTAATAAATTACGGTTGGAGAGAAGTTTTAGTAAAAGTTCATCGTTTTCTATCTGTTTTGTCCTTTGTGCTCCAAAACAAAGCAAGGAACAACTGCAAGGTTTTGGTAAAAGCTTGAAGTTGGAGGAGGTGCATTGAGGTAGTGAAAAGCCACTTTGGCATTGTATCTCACTTTTATTTTTTCTTGTCTTTAGATAAGAAATAATCAAAGTGGAAAGGAGGTGCATGTAAAGAAGGAATTTCCTTCTTGTATTTTAATGTGTGTTTTCTCTGCTTGAAATAAATGGCTTTTGTTAATTCAGTCAGTGTTTAAACATCTAGAACTTTCAAGTTTAATTTAAGATAATAATCCTTGTGTCTGAAAACAAGCACACCTGAATATCAAATCTTTCTGGCCAGGTCATGAAAACAATATAGAAGTAAAAGTTTTGTAAGTAGTTCCAGACTTGGCCAAGTGTTTCACACTAAGCCCTCCTTTATTCTTGGTGGATGCTTTTCACTGTAACATATTCTGAAGTACACAACTTTTATTTTCTGACTTATTTTTTTCCTCCTCTAAAATGAAAAACCTTGGTGGAGGCAAAAAAGATTGCAGTTGTATGTGCTCGTTAATCCCTGTGATTCCAATTATCACAGGCCAGGATAATTGTAGTTTGAGCTCAAGGCTGGCTATAGGGTCTCATTGAATTTTAAAATATGTTTCTGACAAATGGTTTTAATTAGATTCAAGTGATGGTGCTGCTATTTTGGGTATGTAGTCTTCACAAGGTATTTGTCCATGAAGATTCAAAAGAAAATAAAGTCCTTTTGAACTTGAAAAGAAGTTTTTAGCACTGGAAAAAGCTGTCCTAAGAGTGGTCAGCGATGTGATAATGTCAGATTCAGAAATGCTTAGAAGTGGTATTGACTTTGTGTTCTCTTTTATTAGCTCTGAAATCATAGACTAATGACGCACATTCACATATTTGAAACTAAGGCAGATTTATAGGGCTTCAAGCACAAAGAGCCATATGCTTCCCTGAGCAGGGAGCTCAGAGTGAGCAAGACATTTGGAAGACACTACCCAAAATGCTTGACACTGCCTTCTGGCACAAAAGAAAAAAATCTCTTATGTTTAAATACAGTCATGATTTTGGAACCTTGTGGGCTGTAGAGCACAAAGAGCTGATCCGTTGCTCAGTGAAATCAGCGGTGATTTTACTATTGATTTTAATCAGTGATAAATCAAGAAGAGGTACTTTGTCCAAGCTGAAGAGTGGAGATTGTGTTAAAACTAATCAGTTGAGGAACCTTTTCCTACAGAATTCAGATCAGCAAAAAATGAAAGTTGTCTCATTCCTTCCTGTAAAGTATTTTAGAGAAAGAATAGAAGGGAAATTTGGAGGTGTATGAATCTTTTCTGTCCTGTGGTCTTGGAAGTCTTTATCAAAGATGCTGCTGCCTCTGCAAATGCCAACCAAGTCCAGGGGTGATGTTCTGGTATTTGCCTGCTGTCAGCTCCTCCTTGGCTAGACTCCCTTTGCTGCTGATTGCTTTGAGCCATAGGGGAGACTGGGAAAGAGAGAAGGCAATTTCATATTGCCTCCCAGCAGGAATCTTGCACTAAAAATCTAGTGGCTGTACTCTCATTCTCCATTACTGTAATATTGCAGAAAAGACAGAAGGAGCTTTTTTTTTGAAATTACGAATCTCTGGTTGCAAAGGAATAAAGCCTCTGAAAGAGCAATTTGGTGCTAAGGCAACTTCTCTCTGTCCCCTGCTCAATAGCAATCTATTTTTAGATGGTTTGGATAAAATTATGTTTGGCCTCTTTGGCCTTTGACAGAGAATCAGAGTTTGTTTGAACACTTTTTGGGTGAGCCCAGCACCTTGGCACTGAGTCTGTTCAGATGCTGAGCTGAGAAAAGAGGCAGTTCTGGTAACGGAAGGTTCTGTGTGACTCAAAAATCTGCTTTCCCATGCATGTACAATTCAGCCCTGTAAATCTCCTCATGAATCACCTTCTTGTTTATTTTCCACTCTCCCTGATTAATTTGCTGATTTCCTCAGTGCTGATGTTCATAATGGGAGGCTGTTCAGAAGGTCAAAATACCTCTCACTGGGCACTTATTATTTCTTTTTTTTTTTTTTTTTTCCCACTAGGAAGCAAGAGTGTGATCAGCAGCAGAAAGGTTCCTCATGTGTTTATTTTTTAAGTTAAAACCTACAGATACCTTGCTGGTTTCTAATATGGTGAAAAAAGAAAAAGCATCTTATTTCTTTGGATATTCTTTCCACTGCATTCCTAGGAAATATAATAATTTGGTTAAGTCATTCTTTAAACATGGTTTTTGTTGTTTTGGTTCTTTTTTTATTAGTTGAAGTGTTTTTAATGACTTGGATTGTATTGTGTCACCTGTAATAAGAAATCATGAATATTTACAGTAGAGGGAGCAATAGCCCCATTACTGCACTATTTCCCTTTGGCTATAGGTTGTCTTATGGCTTTATATAGCAGATATATAGAAAAACAACAATTACTGAGATGTGTTGATGTGTTCTTTTCTGTAGTAAAGTTTCCCTTGTGATTCATATTAACTATTGAACTAATACTTTCCTTTTAAAAAGTAGAAAATTATGCTTATGGAATTCTCTCACCATAAGCTGGATGAGAAGAACAGCAATACTGTTTCAACCTGAAAGAGATTTCCTTTTTCAATTGCTACCTTAAAATTATGCTCTTATCAGAGAATTTAAAATTCGAATCAGCATATGTAGCACTTTATTTTTTCTAATTTTTTTTACTTGCTGAATGGTTTAAAACCTTTGTGAGTGTTTTGTGCTACCTGTGGTTAACAAGACCCTTCTGGTGTTGCTATGGAAATTGTGAGGTTACAGTATGCACACTCTGGATCCTCTCCATGCTCAAATGGGAGCAGAAGTGTTGGTGGTTCAGTGTCTCTTTGTTCAACCACACTTCCCTGAAGCAGGAAGCAGTCAGAGAAATTATAAAATTATTTGGGTAAAGTCATCTTAATGCAGAATGTGTCTTTAAGACTGCTATTCAATGCAATGAGCAGTACAGGCTATTTCCAATATCAGCCTTCCGAGATTGGACTTTTAACTGCAGGTCAAATAAAAATCAATGTCATTACTGGGCAGCCCATTTTCACTAATCCTTTGGGTCGTCATTTGAGAAAGATTTCTGTGTTGTACAATGTATTTCCTTCAACTGAAGAGGCTCTTGAAAAGGAGGAGGAGGAGGAGGATGCTCTTGGCACTGATGTGTCAACTGAAGATTTTGTGTGAGGCTGCAGTGGCTGCACATCAGTGTAGGGTTTGAGTTGATGCCTCTCCAAATGCACAGGTCTGGATGATGTAGCTGAGAACTGATATGTGCCTAAATGCTGGTCTGGATTCTAGCTTCTGTCCCATCTTTACTTCAGCACAATTACAGGAAGGATATTTCTCCTATGTGGTTGGGATTTTTTAACAGATTGGCTCCTGCAACATGAGTTGCCTTATGAAGGGCAGAGATGTGACTCATTGTGAGAAGTGGTTCAGGCTGGAGGACTAATCTTTGGTGAGAATGGAAGGGTAAGGAATTTGAGCTGAAAGAAAAAGAAAGAAAGACAATTTAATTATTCTGTCATAAAATGAAAGGAAAAAAAAAAAAAAGAAATCAGGAATATTCCTATTGGGAAGTTTTGAAGTTTGGAAGACTGGTTTTTTCAAAATGTAATACTTTGGTTAAAACTTCCTAGTGAGTTCTGGTGTTCAGACTACAAACTCTTCCAAACAAGGGACTGTCTTCAAATACAGTCTAGATAGTATGAGGCAAGATAAGATCTGCTCTTGGCATGTTCTCTAGACATTGTAGTAAGATGAGACATTATAGGGAAAAAAAAAGTAGGAATAGAGCTTTTTTCTTGCGGTCACTGACAATGAGTAAATATAGATCTCAAGAGTGTTGTCTTTATGAAACCATTCCTCTTACCAGAAATGTACTTTACAGTCTCTTTGGAAGGTGATCAGAGGAAGGGGGGGAAAAAAAGCTTGTGGCTCAGATGATCCTCTTGCCATTCAAGATGAACTGTCAAAACATTGTCATTTATTGTCACTGACTCATTAAAACGCTGAATCACTAATGCATAAATGGCTCTTGTTCATAACATGATTTAAATGGAATGCCTGTGATTTAGTTCAGTTTAATTTGGACATCATTCCATCTTTGCAGGATTGTGCTAGTATCACTTCCATTTTCTTCTTAAAGGTTGCTCATCAACAATTCACAGCATCACCCTTTAATTTCACTTTGGCAGCCTAGTGTTTCCTCCATTTGTGCACAATGAGAATTTCATTCTGATATGGACTCACAGAATGGTTTGAGTATTGTGACAGAACCATGGAAACATTGTTTTGTCTTCATAACGGTGTTATAATTACATCACAATGTCTTGAAGCAATTAGTACTACAATAATATGTTACAAAGTGTATGTGATGTGTGCATAGCAGTCTGTGCTGTAGATTTTGTTTGGTTTGTACTGAAGTTTGTTTTGGAGGCCTCCAGAGAGTGGTAGTTTGTTATAAATGTTTACACAATAATTAGCATTTGGGTGCATTTCAGAAAAGAACCCCTGATCTTTCTACCTTGTCATAAGTAATTGCTTTTTTCTGTGTTAACTCAGAAAGAATTGATGTATTAAAGCTATTTTTAACCACAAGGTTGACAATTTATGAACCAATTAACTCTCCACTCTTCAATAGCCCTCCTTGAGCATGTCAGAACACTGTAAACCCTAAAGAACGAGGGTTCCTTGCCATTCTTGTGAGGCAAGTAGTGTAACTATACCCATTTTACAGAAGTATAAAAAGAGAGGCACAGAAATGTGAATTGCTTGAGGTTGTTCTGCAGACCCATAGCAGAATTGTTACAAGATCCAGAGATTCCTGTGTATTGAGAATGTGTGTGCATGTGCATACACACAAACACACACACTCTCACTCACTCACTGGTGTGTGCAAATCACCAGAGCCATCAAGTCCTTTTACTTACTGCTGACAACTCTGTCACACAGTTGTTGAGTTTTACTGATGAACTTCCAACTCCCTTTTTTTATTCTGATACTTTGTCTTTCATTATGATTATAGAGCAAAAGATGGGAAAATGAGATTTCTAAAACCATGGGTAGGAAATTGCCAGTTGCAAGGAAATGGAAAGCATTGCCTTAAAGAATCAGAAGCAACAAATAAGAGTGAAACTGCTGTAGTTCTCGGTTTGAAATCTTGAAATAAGGCTAATGACAATTTTGCTTTATCTGAGAGTATTCCCAAAATGAATAAGAAAGTGACAGCCCTGGAACTTGAGTTGTCTTTTCTCTGACTTCTATGACAGTTGTACTGGACTCTAAAGAAGTGGGTGTCTGCTTGTGGGGTGAACTAAAAGCAACATCTGTTGGGTAGGCTCAGAAGGAGGTTTCTGTGACCTTTTCATGGATGATTGGTTTCTTCAAGACTGACAAAGTTTTGCAGAGAGAGATTCCTGTTAGGTTGAAAGTTCAGAGCAGATTCTGAGTCAGTAGTTTCTCTGCCTGATGTTAATGTCTATAAATGTCCACCTACACTGTTATGGACAAAACCATAGCACAACAGGGAGGCAGCTCCATGCCTTGGCAAAGTACGGCAGATGTTGTCATTTCTTAAGGGATTTTTGAAATTATTTTCATGGTCTTTGGCACTAAACATCTACAGAACTGTAGTGGGAATGCAGTGCCTAAGTCTGCCGGGCTCTTGGCATAATCCCAGCATGATGATGCTTTCCTTCTCTCCTCTCTTCCTTTTCACTAATCTCCCTCTCCCCACTTGGGTTTTCAGGAGATGGAAGAGCTCCTAGAAGGAAGGCAAATGTGTCAGCAAGCAGTAGCAGGTTTGTGGTGCTCTTCCTGGGCACAAGGAGGGCAGAAGCCATTTTTGGTGCAGTGAGGATGTTCAGCTCCCTTGCACTGGAGGGATTGAAAGCTTTATACTCTGTTTTAAGTGCCTGCTGTTTTGTTAGCATACCATAAACCACAGAAAGTGTTACTGGGCCTGAAACAACAAAGTATTTTGTCCCTGGTGAGCATGGGAAGCCCATTGAGCTTTTGTTTTCTTTGGGGATGTATGTTGGAGTATTTTTCTTTGTCTAATGCTTTCGTGGTTGTGTTTTTTGCACCGCTGAATGTATCACAGCCAAATCCAATTCAGTCTTAAGAATAATCACTTAGTAGTTTGGACAGTATACCTTTAAATGCACACCATAATGATCTAGAAGATTAATTGAATAATGAGGTGGTGAAACCAAGCAAGAAAGTATGGAGGACTGGGAGAACATCCCGAAGGATTTAATAAATTGGATGATTGGGCAATATGATGGCAAATGAAATTCACAGAAGATAAACACATGATAATGCATTGGGGGAAATTGAAGCTGCTTCTGTGCACTGATGTATTCTGAATTAACTGCATATTCTCAAGTGTAAGAACTTGGTGTTATTGAGGGTAGTGCAAGGTCCAAGAACTGATGCAGAAGGAGTACTGAGGGACATCCTGGCCCACATTAATACAAGGTGGAATAATAATTATCTGAACAACCCACTTTACTGAAAGCATGTAGAATACAAACATGTTGATTTTTTAATAGAAGTAAGAAATTGCTACCAATTAAACTTCTTAAGATTTGTTCTGGTTACACAATCTATGATGAGTTGTGCTGATAGCAGTATTTGAACTCGAGATTTTCAGCAATAAAAATATCTTATACTAGTTAAACTGAAAGGCATTTGGATGAAACATTGTCTTTTTGATGCTTGGGTTTTAATTTCACCAGACCAGAGACATTACTCCAGTCCCACAGTTAGTCACTAGTAGACATAGGACGTTCACGCACATTACTGACTAAAACTAAATGCTGCTGTTGGGCCAGTGTTGCAGGTACAAGGTATAGAAAAACTATTTAGTCTAATAAATTAGACAAGATGACAGTTATTGGTAAATAAAGAAAAGTAGTAGAAAACATTAATCTTCATTGCCAAAACTGGTTTTGTTTCCCCATACTTTAGAAAAATACATATATTAAAAAAAGAAGTGTGTGTGAAACTTCCTTGACTGTGGGAGAATCAGTGCAAGTATGCGTGTGTACCCACACATATATGAAAAGGAGGGATGGCCTTGGCAAAAGATTAAAATAAAAGAATTGAAATGCCATTACATATAAACAAATATGAATTAATGGGTTCCAAATTATGTTTGACTGTGTGAATGGTAATAATGACTGCAGTGTTTATTTCTGTTGCCTAGGAAAGCCGCATATGTTTGCAATATTGACATTTGAATCTTAAATTCAAGTTGTGCTGTTCGATTTTATAACTGATGAAGAGATGTATTTTTGAAATAAAAGCTTCTCCTGGCAGAGCTTACAATCAGTTATGCTTTCACACTTGCAGAACATCAGACTTGGAGCAGGGGTGGCTGGATTTTGGGGGTCGCTTCAGTGAGCAAAGGGGACCAATGTGGCTGTTGTTCAGAGTGTGCCAGCTGGGAGGAGAAGACAAGCTGCGAGAGGAATGTGTGTTCTTGGGCACTGAAGTGTCCTGCTAAGGCTCTCTACCATCCCAAATGGGAACATGGAAATCACCTCTATGCATAAGATCCACTAAGGCTTCTTGTAGGAGTAAAATTCACCCCGAAGTTGTGTGTTGTTCAGGTGTAGATCTAAAAGCATTTCATTGAACTGTAATGAATTCAGTCTTTTCCTCAAGGCAGAAATATACTACAGCCCTGTTGCAGATAGGTTAATTATTATTTAGGAGGGTAATTATTTTCTGGAACGTCATAGTTCATAGCATAAAGAAACCTTGTATTTGAATCTAAGAATCCTTACTCTAATATTTGTTTCTAATATATATTTGTTGTTGGATCTTTGTAGCCAGATGGCCTGTGGCCTATAGCTCAGACTCCTGGTGGCTCTGGAGCACGAGCTGTCTAGTGCTGGCTATGCAATAAGGCATGCTAGTGTAGCATAGCACGGAATTGGTCTCTTCCAGATGTTCACCAGAGCACAGGGAAGAGCTGACATGACAGAGTCTAGGAAAAGATGGTTGGTTCTTGTGTACAATTTCTAGATTCATTATATCAGTCAGTGATACAGAGTGCTTCTTTTTAGCAGATATCAGTGTTCCTAAACAGATCCAGATGACAACAGAGGGTTTACCCTTTGAAGGAAGGCAGTACTTCAGCTCCAGCAGCTGTGAGGCATTATGTTTTCAAAGATATTCAGAATCATGTGTGGTCCTAAAGAATTTATAGCACAGCTTTCCTGGAGGTCAGTTTTGATACCAGCCTCTATCAGATTGACAGATGGGGCTGTAGAAATACCTACCTTGAAGGCAGCTCTTCTGCAGAAAGTGTGTCAGTCTTACCTGCTGTTATATAAATGACCTCCCTCTCAGAGCAACTGTCACAGTGGTTTGGAACATATTGTTTTGAAAATAGTATCTGCAGATACTGTCTTGCCCCTTCTGCAGAACAGTATCGTCTGTGACTTCCCATCTGGTCCCTAATTTTTTCTCCTTCTAAGCTGTCAGCACACCAGATCCTCACACTTCTGTATGAATCTTGGCCCCATCAGCACTGGAACTAAAAATACAGATATCAAAGTGGCAATATGTATTGAAAACTCAAATTATAGAGGTTCTTTCTTGAATGTTCTGCCGCTGAAGCATCTCTTCTAGGGTAGAAAACATTAACACTTGCAATTGTTGGAATGGGCACAAACCTCATCAGGAATCTTCAGTACACCATATGTGCATTATCATCCCTGACTCTCTAGGTCTCCTTGGGAGCCATAGGAATCCATCCTTGACCTTTTAATGCATGAGAAATGTAAGATACACTGAGCTGGATGTGGTGGCAGTAGAGACCTACTTTTCATGTTCAGAGATAAACTGGGGTTTGAACTGAGATCCAAAGTTCTACTGCAAGTAGGTAAGTACCAGGTCTGGAGTCACTGGGGAGAGGGGTGGAAGGCTGGTCCTCAACCCAGGGGTTCTAGGAAGCACAAGGATGTGTCTGCGTGGGCACATCTTCCTCCTTGTCTAGTTACAAGTTTCTGGTTGCAGTCACATGTGCTTCTCCTCTATTCCCAGTAAGCCAACACCTCCCCTCCATCACACCTGCCTGTAGCAAGCAATAAATACTAGGAGGAAGCTGGAGCTAATCTCCATCCTTGTGAATCTCTGTTTCTAGGCAGCAGGGAAAGGAGACTTTCTATTAGCAGAAAAGAGAAAGCCAAAAAGACAATAAATGAAGGAGAACATCTGGAACCTTTCCAGCCATAGCTGTAAAACTGGCTGAAAATATACCTGGGGAAAGTGACAGAAGGGGAAGTGTGCTCTGCAAGGCTCTTAAAGCCCTCAGGAGAGAAGTGGTGACTTGAAAGCAGGGAGACACTGAGTAACTGAACCCTACTCCTGGTGTCAGGAGGAGTGATGATTGCCCCTGAGATGTAGCTGCAAGAACTGCTGTGTGTGCCTGGAGGAGTGTGGGGGAAAAACTCAGTGACTGAATGTCTTCGGTGCATCAGATTTGGTCTTTCAGTAATTTACTTATTGGTGCCTTCAAAAATACTGATGTTTTTTTAAACCCTCCCTACCCTGCCCTGCCCTGCTCCCCCCCCAAAAAAAACCAACCCAAAACCCAACAAAGCAACAAACCAAATCTAAACTGCCTCAAAAATTACCACTGAAGGGTATCTTCTGACAGTTCCTCAGGTAAGGATTTGTAGATAAGACTTGTTACATGAACAATACTGGAATGTTTGCTTAATAGCAAAATAAAATTTATTTTACTAATTTGATTAATTAGGGTAATTAATGGAAGAAACATTCCCCTTAGTGGGTAGAGTCTAGTATGAACATCACAATGTACATTTTCAGTGTTACATCTATAGCAAAGCACTAAGCTGGATAAACAGCTGCCAGTTTCAGGGGCTGCTGGCAGGATTTTCAAGGACTGTACTTTGTCGTAGGGGATTTTGAAAGGTTGTCACCTGATTCAGTAGGAATGTATGACTCATTTGATGTGTTAGCTGATTAATTTTAAGTTTACTAGGACTTTTGAGGAGAATCCAAAGATTAAACATTATGGCACATTTACAGATCCAAACTTTACTTTTCTAACTCTAAACTTACTTTTGTGTAAAAAAACTCAAAACAAAGCAGGCTCACATTGTTTTGGTTTTTGCATGCACCACTACTAGTTTTATCAAAGCAAGAAACTTCTTTCTCACACTAATTTATACTGGTGAAATGGAAAACAGGTTAGTATTTATGTCCAACCATGTGTGAAATTAGTATCCTACAAGTGCACTGAAATGAATGCTTGTGGTAATAAAGTAGTAGTCACTGTTTAATTTTAATGCATGCTTCACTTTAAAATTGGTTTTCTGAATAGCTACTATGTACATTTACATTCTTCCCAAAAACACTTCAATATTTAATACTTCCTTTTTCTGGTCTGGTTCTGTAACTCTTTCTGCACTGGTCAGAACTTGCCTGGGAGACTGCTTGGAATTTAGGAGCTACTGGTAAATAGGTGCTGCTCAGTATCTAAGAATCTGGCAGAACTTCATAATCAGGATTAAAAGTTTGCAGGAAACTCAGAATAAAATGTTCCAGCTTAACAGTGCTTAAGACTGATGTTCTTTATGTACATAAAAGTACAGTGTAGAAGTGGCCAACACAAACTTATTTTCAAGCCTTATGTAGCAAATGGAGCCTGGCTGAGGAATATCACTTTAGTATTTAGATTTATTTATTTCATTAGTTAACAGAATCTGTGATCCACTAGCACTTATTAGCAACTCATTTAACAACTTAATCTAAATAGTTACCAAGGAGAAAAGAATTTTCAGTCACTGTTGGCTCTTCCAGATTCATATCTGTAAACTTAGCTAAGGCTTGTGTCTTCTTCTTGGATGCATCAGCTGTTCTGCTTGTTGCTAATTCAGTCTAAGCTTCTGTGGCCAGAGTGGCAAATGCAGTTCTGGAACTTATGGAGGAGACACATTTGTCTGACTGATGATGCGAGTAAACCTTTGCATTGTTATCGTGATAAAAATATTCTATATTTTGTAAATTGTTCTGCTAATTGCTATAGCTTTCCTCTGGGTGGGGTGGTGTTTCTGTAGAGAAATGATTATTGCTCAGCTTTCTGTCCAAGTTTGGGGAAAATGAAATTTATGTCGGCTCTGAAAGCAGGAGACTAGATGGCAACTAAGCAGACATTCCCACTTCAGCTGTGATCCAGAGGGGAAATATAAAGAGGTGGAATGATACTGGGACAGAGACTTTGGCATGGTATTAGAGCTCACTCTATGCCTGCCCGTACAGGTGTTCCACATCTGAGCAAACAGTAGAGCTAAGCCACACATGTGAGTGTGAATTTGGGTGCTGCAGAGCCAACCTTGATGTGTACACGCTGTCTGTTGAGCCAGAAATAATCTCTGGCATATATATGGGCATTTGAGTCTAAGCATATGAAACATGTCTTCTGCCTCCTCCATCCTGCCCTGGAGGCTTCTCTGAACACCCTGTTTCTGGGGACTTGCAGATTTTCCCTTGCAGGATTCCTGACAGTCTAGAATACAGATGGAAATTTCCACCCCACTGTGCCTGGTCCCATATAAGAGCATAGTAATTTCAAGTCTAATACCTAGACATAGGCCTAAACAGGTGTGAGAATTTCTTCTCACATACCCAGAATGTAGCTGCAAATAACTAATTAACAAGACAGCCTTAGATACTTTTAAGACTTACATTTTTCTGCTCTGCTATTCAGGTTTTCTCTCGATCCCACCTCCTAAAAACACTCTCTATTTAGACATTGCTGTGTCACTGAATGCGAGGGACTTTCTGCACAAGCAACTGGCTTTGCAGCACCTTGCAGACTGCAGCTCGTCTGCTGAGTCTGGCAGATGGGTTTTTCTCCCTGTCCCATTTGAATGGCAACTCTTGGCCCATGTACTGTGTTTTGAAGCATGAGACTCTTGAACCTTTGTGCAGGACACCTTTGCAGGTGCCTTCTCGGAGTTCTGTTCTGATTCCAGCAGTGCAGCTGTCCTGGAGCCATCAAATACATTTTTCTTATCTTGAATCTGCTTGGAAAGATGAATTTTACTGATTTCTTGTTCACATTCCTCTTCCTCCTCCCATCCTGTAGCATGCAAACTCATGAGATTTAGCTAAAAAATGTTTCATTTCAGATACCACCTATTGCCATTTTTTCCATTGGAAAACTTGACTGTAGCAGAGGCCTTAAATCAAAAGCCTGTGTGACAGTTTCTGATCTTTGAGCAGCTTTAAGGGCTGTCAAAAAGAAAAAACATTCATACCTAGTTAAATGAAGTTGTTTGGTATGGATTGAGGTGTTTGTCAAGTAGAGCCATGCAAAAGATTAAAGCATTATCTGTCAGTGAAACTATTGTATTTTGGCTTATGTAATTCTACAGGGTTTTTTTTCCATATTTTGCTTTTCAAGGAAAGTGTAGGTGCCTTCAGCATTATATCTAAAAAGGGAATTATACATTGCAGATAGTATTTCATTCTATATTTAACAGCTCTTTTTGAACAAGAAAAACTATAAACTCTTTGCTGGGACTTGCACTGAAGTCATGGTGGTTCCTAGTTGTTAATGATATTTTACAGTGACAGGCCTGTTCTGCTTGCAGTGTCAAGAAAAACAGTAGCTCATTCGGTGTCTGGGTTTCCACTAAAGTTTACTGATATTGGACTGCAGTACTGCCCACACTGCATTGGCATGGTATGTGTATATGAGAGGTATGTGCAAAATGTGACAGCAGGACTGCTGCTTCAATGATAAAGCCATGAAAACAGTGAATACATTGGGCAGGGCTTCCCTGGCCAGTGGAGCTGCCAGCAGAGAAGAGCAAACTTGCTGTGTCTTACATAGCAGAGATGAGCAAGAAAAAGGCATGGCTAAGTCTTGATAGACTTTAACAAAAAAAATCTCCAAATACTTTTATTATTTAAAAAGTGGAAATTCCTATTTGTTTTAAATTATGAGAGATTTGAGACCATTCATGATCCAATGAAGGTTTTCTGTGAAGAAAAAAAAATAAATTTCTTTTCAGAATATACTGGTATTTTATATGGTTAAATATGAGTATTAATCCTGGTTTAATCATTAACCAGGAATCTGTGTAGGTATTGGGATGCCAGGTAAGCTAAATGGACTGCTCTCCCTCCCCTCAGCATTTACTAACACCTTCAACTGGAGGTTATACAGACAAATGTGCTTTCTGTAGCCTATATAATTCCTACAACTGATGCTGTAAGACACATCTGCAGGGTTACTAAGAAAAGTGGAATATTAATTTCTCTGTCATTGACAAAATTAATTCCCTTTGGATGATGCTAAACCTTCCTTGGAGGTAACTCCTGTCTAGCTTCTAAGGATGCTCCCCAATGCTTTAATTCTAACACCAACCAGGTTATACCAAGTCCTGAGTGGATTCAAAGGTTCACAAGGAAACCACTTTCTTCCCAGCTGCCAAGCTCACACTCCTGAATGAACCTGAATGTAAGAGTTCAGGGGAGCAAATCTGCTTTGGGCTAGTGAATATTCAGAAATGAGATCTTGAGATGCAATCCAAAATGGTGCAGCTTGTTTAAGCCTGGAAGAGAGAAGGCTTTTCTGCACTGTGCCATGATGTAGAAGGGGTAAATGACCACTGAAGAAAGTCTGGTGCTTTAAAGACTGATTTTAGTCAGCTGCTTGTACTGTGGTAATGCCATACTGCTGGTATGCCTGATATGGAGGTGCTTCTGGTGTCCTGCTAGTCCTAAGGAGAGAAGTCAGAGGCTGCACAAGGGTGTGTAATGAGTTTTGGCAGCCTGGATGTAGATTTTGTGTTGCTACTTCCTGCAGACAGTTGTGAAATGACCTTTTATTAATCCATAAAAAGATAAATGGCTTCAGTTAAAACCAGCTGGAGGTAGGCATGGGAAATGGCACTACATGAGATACCAGGAGGGAGGGAATGAGGAAACGAAATGCTAGGTGGATCTCTGTAGCATGTTTGCTCTTATTTCTGATTCCCCAGGCATGACATATTCTGTTTCAATTGGAGTAGTAAACAGTAAGGTCAGAGGAGATGTGACTGGGATCTCTGCTCATCCTGACTGGTCAATACCATTTTGACAGTTAAATTTCTGCAGGGAAATTTTCAGTCTTTTAATCAAGTGCAATATACACCCAAATCCAACCTTCCCTCATGTTCTATTGAGAAGAGATCAGGTGGAGAAAACCCATGCTTCTCTGGCATCTAAAATAATCTGGGCTGAAACAGAAAATGTTCTGCCAACCTCAGTTGCTAAACTACCTACAGATTGAGAACTGATCCAAACAGTGTCACTTACAGCCAGTTGGCTCTGACACTTCTGCTAGACAAAGTATTTTTTTCCTTAAGATGCACTAGACTGATACCTCTTTTGAAGTGCTCCAGTGCATCCCTCCATGCTGACCAGGTTTTCAGAGGGGTTTTGTCCTCAAGTCCCTTGAACATCAGGGATTTTCAATGGCAAATGAATGATGACTAGGCATTACCCCTAAAGGATAAAGACAGTGAGGCCACGGGGGTGTCCTGGCTAAAAGACTTCTGTTCTTGAGTGATGGATGGGATTTTGTAGCACGATGGGTTATCCAAGGATAATACAGCCAGAGGGGTCATCACATCAACAGTTGCTTTTTCTTTCTAATGGTAGAGGAAGCACTGTGAGGTGTGAGAGTAACATTCCTGTTTTACAGTGGTGGTTAGGTGAAAAAGCAGCATTTCTCCTTAAGCTCATTTTAGAGCTGTTATGCGATCACAGAAGAATGAGGAGCTGGGGAAACTTCAAATAGGTGAACAGGAAAAGAAAGTGCCCAAATGGCAAACATCTGTCTTCGTCTATCTCTGCCTGTCTGTGCTTGAAATCTTTGATAGCTGGGCTCAGAGAAGAACATTTAACTCAGCGACTAACAAAGTACAAACAAGTATTCCTCACAACACTCCCTTTGGGACAACAATTATTGTCCCAAATCACAAAAACTGGAGTTACAGTAGAGAAATCAAAGTCATTCAGTGAGCAGAATCAATGTCTGAGCTGGGACCAGGATCTTGGCTTTCCAAACTTCTTTTTGGCTCTCTAGTCACTGAAAACTGTAAAGACTAAAATATGAAGGCAAACCTGCAACAACATGCAGTTTCGCTGATCGTTTCCAAAGCAATCGTGCCCAACAGCTCCTGAACATAAAACAATCCCCTAACCCCTCTACCCAACCCCAAAACAAAGAATAATTTCTTGTATCCGTATAACCACATCAGCGTTCTCTTTCGCCCCCCGACTACCTGCTCAGCTAACAACCGAGCGCCGCGCCGTGCCCCCGCGGCTGTTCATCAGAGGGGAGACATGGCAGCGGTGCAGCCCGGGGATGCACAGCAATACGGCTGCGGAGCTTACAGGGGTAGGGAATAAAACAAAAATCCCCTCCCGGTCCCTGCGGGGCGGCGGTGCCCGCACCTGTGCCCGGGGCGGCCGGACCC
>NC_031776.1:27958204-28052754 GCF_001522545.3 Parus major
GTTGCCTGGGAGCCATCCTTCTCCTGAGTGTTTACAGATGCCTCTCTGCTGCACACCCGTCTTGGACACTCACACCCGAGGGACAGAAACCAGTATGATCAGGAAGAACCACTTCCCAGTGCTGGAATGGAAATTATTGTAGATTTAACAATAAAAGCAATAGTGGTCAGTGTCCCTTCTGCAGCCAAGTGGAAAAGTTACCAAGAGAAAGTTTTTCTGATTCACTACTGTCATGTGCTTTTCCATTAGAAAGAGCAGAAAGGACTTTACACTGAACTTTGTGTTACTGTCATGACTATAGGAACCTGCACTTGCTCTGAATTAATTCTGTTGTTTGTAGTTTGAAATGAGGTCAAGATCACCTCAGTTATTATTACTGTTAGCTGAGCATCTGTCCCTAAATGTAAATGTATCTAGTAAAACTCTTCTCCACCATCAACTTTGGACATTTTGCCATAACTGTTTAATCTTTCAATAAGTGTCCACAGTCCAGGGACTCCTGCTGTGCTATGTGAATGAATCAGAGGCTGCTGGAATCAGGAATGGGGACAAAGACAGTGTAGAAATAGCTATTATTTAAAGGTAATTGAGTGGAATGGGCAAAGGAACAAGCTGAAGAAAAATAGAAACCCCTCAGGATATCCACACTCTGTCTTTTACTCTGCAGCTGAGTCCCAGGTTCTTCACTGAGTAAGTCTGCTTTTCTGCTTTTCTCAAAAAAGAGCCTAAAGCATGCACTTTTTCCTTCTTGTACAAAACTGTGCTCCTGTCCATTCTAATGTGAGAAAGGCTGGTCCATTTGGGTCCTATTCCTAAGTGTGTGTTGCATATAATGTATGTTTTCTGGAAAGGAAAGCTGAATGGAAAATTTTGGATCTTGGTTCCTTAGGAAATGAAACATCTCCCTGCACACAGGCCCTGAAGAACGCTTTCAGTGAAAAGCAGAGAACTTCTCAGAGCATCATAATGTGCACAAGTGGGAATGTAGATACCTACTTTTAGCTCTCTTGAATCTAGCTATGAGGAATTGACCTATTAATCAGAATTAAGGCATTTATTTAATCATTTTCAATCCTTCTAAGACTTGTATTCTGCATTGTACGACTTAATTCCCATTTCCCTTGCTTCCCCTCCCTCATTCATTGTCACTAGCACATTCCCTCTTTTTTGCCTGCAGCAGCAGAAGCAAGGTTGAGGTGAGACTGGGCTGCTTAGGTGGAGATTAGATCTTGCTTTAGTTGCACAGGCAAAACTGGAGGACTTTGGTACTAGCTGGCTGCTGTGGAGAAAGATGTAAAATGCAGAAGACACCATAAATGGACCTAAAAGCATCAGTCTGTGTGTCACAATAAGGAAGCAGAGAAAGCAAAGGAGATTTTGCACGTTCCCAGGAGTTACTGGCAGCTCTTTGGTTACAGTCAGGTAATCTGTAATGATTTTGCTAATCTGTAGATGATTCACCTAAACCTTGAGTGTGATGTTTCTGTGTTGTGCATTACATTTGTGATATGTAACGTATAATGTGTTGCAAAATGCTTTTAGAAACATTCAGACCATTTTGGGATTGTGTGGTTGCAGGGTGTTTTGTAATTCTGGAAGCATTATTTTTTCATTTAATTTGAATATATTCAGAAATATTTGTTCTACCATTCATGAGAATAGAGCAGGTATTCTCTTCCAGTGCCATTTGGGATATGTAATGAAAAAGGAAGATGACAGTTTTTGTTGGACTGATAATCCTTTCATGGATTCTCGCCTAAGAAAAATGTGTCACCATTAAATGGGTAGGATCTGGAGTTTGAAGGTTTCTGGATCATAGTCAAAATGCAAAGTATTTTCTGAAGTATTGTTTGAGAATAAGGTATTTCATTGATCCTGAGTGTCTGTCTCTGCCCATGAAGGTTACAGCAGAGTTGGATGCTTGGAATGAAGATCTGCTGAGGCAGATGAATGATTTCAATACTGAGGATCTCACTCTGGCTGAGCAGCGATTGCAGCGTCACACTGAGCGGAAACTGGCCATGAACAACATGACCTTTGAAGTCATCCAGCAAGGGCAAGACTTGCACCAATACATCATGGAGGTCCAGGCTTCAGGTGAGAAGAGCAATTTGATCTCTTTTACTTGGGGAAAAAAAATCCCAAAACCAGCAAAACAAAGCAAGAGAAAGCCCAAATCCCCAAAACGTATAGCAAGCAGAAATACCACAATACATATCAAATCAGCTTTTAACATAAATATAGGCAATACCTGTCTCTGCACAGGACTGTTCCACAAAGTTTTGAGAATTTTGATTCAGGATTTTATGTAAAAACCTGCTGTTTCTTTGAGACTGAAACTCACTGAGGAAATGAAGCTGACTTTCAAGTTTGATGCAGGAAGTTTCACAGCTACAGTATGGAGTCTGTGATTGACTCCAAATTGGATGGAGAGGGGAGGGCAAGACAAGCTCCTTGTCCTTGCTCTAGCTCAGAAACAAACACTGCAGAGTCATGAGCTACAGATCCTTGTGCTGGGCAGTCAGACCTCAGGTTTGGATGAAGTCTAATCATTCTAGACTCCTAAGCTTGTTAATCTTACTGCAAATAGACTTTAGTGACAGTCAGACTGACCAGATGGGCTGGCTTCATTCTCTGCAGACTCGAGTACCTTTTCCCTGTTCTCCATTTCAGGGTGCAGACAGCCCAAGGGAAGGAGAGAGACAATAAGGGAAGAAAAAAATCTAGGTATACAAGAGTCCTCTAGGAAAGAATCCAAATATGAGAGTTTTGAAACGAGTCATGAAATGGAACTCTTGTTTCCAGCCAGTTCTACTTGGAATTGTTTTGTGTAAAAAGGGAATTCTTCTTTTCAGAGTGCACTTAAAGATAACAACTTGGGTGTAAAAAAGCCCTTTGAGATGTGCTCTTAAGTGAAAGTCTTGATTCATTTTGATAGGGAGTCTGTCTCATTTTACTGTTTCTCAGCCTAAGAGAATTTCTAATACATCCTAAGAGGCAAAATTTTTGTATTCTTGAATTTTGTATCTGTAAAAAGAATATCATAATTCATATTAATCACTGCATAAAGCCCAGAAGTGAATGTTACTTGTGTAGTGCTCTAATCTTCTAAAATGTTTGGAATGAGTGCAAAGCAAGAGCAGTTTCTGTCCTTTCCCTCATTTAAAACAAAAAGGATTTTATGGTATTATTCTTTGGCAAACATTTTACCTCTAGGCATCTACCTTCAAAACAATCTGGCAGTATCCAGCCTGATTTGGCAGGCTGCACTCAACAGAGGCTTGAGGACTGCTTCAAGAGGATGTTGTGAACTAGATAACTTGGTGCATTCTGTGAGCCATGTGTGTGAGCCTCTCTGAGATCTGCCCACACTTTGCCTGGCCCTGCACTTCAGCCTCCTGACTTTCTGAGTTAGAAAACTCATCCTAAGACACTGGTTAAGATGATTGTGCTCTTTTGTCTGTTTGGTTTTTTCATCCTGAAGGAACCCATGGGAGGTAAAGAATATGATCCAGAACAGATCACAGTCAGGAGCCTCAGTGACTGTTTTTTAGAAAATAAAAAATTAAATAAATTCTGTGTTCTTCAAGAAGTTAGAAACAACTTCTTTTGGATTTCTGACAAAAGGTTTGCAACTCAATGAATTGACTTGTAAAATGTTTTCGTAAGATTCTCTAAGATCACTTTCTATGATGCCTGCCTGATAAAAATCCACTGCTCCCAAAAGCAGGGAAGCAGAAGTCCCATGGGGATGTAGAGTAGCTGGAGTTAATGAAAGGTAATGGCCATGTCTGCTGTGCATGGAATGCCAAGTGCTGGGAGAATGGAAAAATAAGGGAGAAAGATAGTACTTGGGAGCCTACTAATTCTTATTTCAATAAAGAACAATTATACTTCATAAAAAATGATTTAATTTTACTTCCTCTTCCTGAATCCATTATCATAGCCACCCAGTGCATTGGGTAGGGGATGATTGTTCTTAACTGCCAGAGCTGAACACTTGCAGGGGTTCTGGGAAATCTGCTGCTGTTGCTGCTTCCTATTGTACACTGTCGCCACCGCTACAATCAAAACTCAGCTGTAGCCACAGAAGATAAAGCCAGAAAAAATGTGATTTTCCAGAGCCATTCTACCTAACCAGCCACCTTTAATTGACCAAGTTTCTTCTCTTCCCTATAACTGTCTTTGAGCTTTATTCTTTTCAACATGCCACACAGGAAGCTGACTTGATTTTGATCACTCTGTCGTTTGTCTTGGAGGTCTTTAAGCTAGCAAGTCTGTCAGATAAAATTACATTCAGGTGCTGCCATTTATAATGTCTTTTTCACTTGGAAGCCTTGAGGAGGTAGGAAAAGAATGTTTTAGACATTCAGCCATGATTTTTGCATGTCTGATGCAAAATGTCTGACCCTTATTTGGCTGTGTCTGGAAATCTCTGTGAACATTCTTATGTTGGTACAATAAATGCAGTGGTTCTGTGATGCAGCAGGTCAGACTCTGGGGATATTGAGGGCACCCATACAATCAGTCATCTCTGCAAGCCCAGTATTTCCAAAGTTCCATCCAGCTCAGGGTTATGTTCCTGTGATTCCTTCCAACACTCCAGCATGTGCGAGTGAGCCTGGATTAGACTGTTTTCTCCATCAGAATAAATATTTTTAAAAGAAATGTTTGGTTTTGTTAGGAAATGGGTAAGTTTGGAAGTCAGGTTGCATTTCATGAAATTTTGCAGTACTTGCAGATTGTTGCTAAAATTTGTGTCAATCAGGAAACATATTTGTATGTAGAGAATATTATAGTAATATTCTCAACAAGACTGGAGTTTTAATGAGCCAACCCTTTTTATTTCAAGGAACCTGTCTGCTATTTTTCCTGTTTGATTTTAACTCTACTGCTGATAGCAAAGCTAAATATGTGGGTATATGCTCTCAGAAATAGTTATTGATTTGTTTGGATGCCTAACTCAATATGTTGAAGGATCCTGGTGCTTCCAAAAGTGACAACTTGGACATTTCTGAGAAATCCATTTCCCACTGAAAAGTTTAGGATAATTATTCAGGAGTGATTCAGCGCTTGGGCCCAA
Organism: Parus major; assembly: GCF_001522545.3. Classification (NCBI taxonomy): domain Eukaryota; kingdom Metazoa; phylum Chordata; class Aves; order Passeriformes; family Paridae; genus Parus; species Parus major. Next base: position 27,963,288 of record NC_031776.1, read on the forward strand.
ACTGTGCTGATGACATGCTCAGGTAATTTATTAGCATATGCACCTTAGTTAGTCTGATTCTAGGCATTAAAAGCAGATACACTCTAACAGCTGGTTAATTGATTGTGCAAATTTATTTGATTCATGAAGTCCACTTGCATTGTCAATATCATTGTCATAATGAGCCCCCAGTTGGGGGTCTCTTATGGTTTACAGAGCTCCTTTTCATATCTTACACAAATTGCTTCTAAGTCAAACCTGAAATACATTGTAGAGCTGAAGCTGTGAACATTTATTCAGTCCCTGCCTGATCCATGTAAAATTCAAAGGCCTTTTGCTTCCTGGTCATCAAGCTAACATTGTTCACCTCTTTTCCAAGTGTTGCATTGCTTAAAAGGGAAGCAGAAATCTATTTCATTTGCTTTGTGATGTCCTTTGTAGTTAATTATAACTGTAGTTTATACTGCAAAAAAAAAAAAAGAGAATATAAACTTTGCTATCACAAGCTCTTAGTATTTCAGCTTAAAGCATCTTTAAAGCAGTTTCAGAACAGTTTTATACAGTTAAAAGCAATAGCCCTTCCTCAGACTGAGTTGTATCTCACACTGCAAGCAGTTCAGGCGTCACTAATGTATGTTTTGCAGGATGCCAGTTAGTGTGGCTCAGTACTCTCTCCTGTAGGATTTTTAAAAACATTTTCAATTCCATATCATTCACTTGACATCTGCTGCACTGTTTGAGGCAGTAGAAGAAAATGGCAACCAAGTTCATTTTATCAGAAAGTCAGCTGTGCTTTTCTAGCTGTCAAAACACAATGTAAAGATAATATGTATGAAATTATTCGGGAAACAAGGCTTTCTATTTTGCCAACCAATGCTTGAGAAGAAAAAGCGCTCCCGCCGCATGTGCTGGCCCCACAGAATAAATCTGTGTGACATATGACAAGCAGGAAAGGGCAGATCATTCATCATGGGGAGCACACAGTGCCCTTGGATGGCATCCCAGGCAGTTCCCTGGTTGCTGCTGATGAGTTAGCGCGATCAGAACTGCACCAGCTGAGTGTGCGGGAGGGAAAGCTGTGCATTTATTATCCAATAGGTGTGGGGAAGTCAAGCATACAAAAAGCCATCATGTCCTCAGGATACAGAACCATATGCAGGCTAATTGCAGCAACAATGCCTGGTGTCTGGCAATTGAAAAGAACTTCACTCCCAAGAATAGAAACATATATTAAATTTCCAGTTTTAAATGGGAAGCCAGGGGCCATTCCACTTTATTTGGTAATGAAGAAACTGTTTTGTTTTGGCTGGGAAAGGGAATAAGCCAATCATTTGCATTCCCATGTGCTTTTTTGGATAAAACTGGAAACCAAGAAAAAGGGATAAGGTTAGTAATAAGGTTGTATTTATTTTGTGTGCTGTCCTGTGTAGATACCGCTGAATCAAAGTCATGAGTCTTTGAGGAGGATAAAGAGGGAGGTAAAGACAGCTTTCTAAATTGTTTTCAAAAACAGTGTCCAAGACTTTTTTTTTCAGCAGCTTCTAATTAACACATTTCTTTTTTAATGCTGTATGATTCGATGAAATCAAATGGCTTAGGAGGAAAGCGCAATGTTTTCTCGGCATTACTGCAATTGCATTATTTTTATGTTAGGCTCCTTATCCTCCCTGCTTCGAGCCCAATGGCAAAATTCCAGTAGACCTTAATAAGGGGAGAGTTTGTTCTTTCTTAGCTTGCAATCCCAGGGACTGCAGTGGCATGGGATGACATCACATTTCCTCGAGGCCAAACCTTCCAGTTGCACTGGTAGTGGACCAAGGGTGACAATCACATCGGTGTCACCCAGAAGGAAGGTGTGAAGCTGGGCACTGCATTTCATGTGACCACTACACACAAGGCTCACAGAGTCACAAAAACATCAGGAGATGGTAAGGGCCTCAGGAAGTCTCTGTTTCAATCTCCTGATCAAGTCAGGGCCATGAAATCAGACTGGGCCTTTGAGGGGTCATCAAGTTCATGTAGGATGCAGGGGAGGGGAATGTGGTACTAAGAGACCCTTTCTGTCTGCTGGGTGAGGATTGGACAAAAGTCAGTCTGTGGAATAATTCTGAATGACCTAAAGTCCGATTTTAACTAATTCATTGTTAATGAACTTCTACAAGCACCCAGATAGAAAAAAGTTTTCTCTATGGAGTTCCCTGCACTTGGAACATTACTGTAGATCTGGTGTCTAGGTTTACTTCCTGTAAACCTACTTTTCTATTTTTTTCCTTATCTCTTTTCTCTTCCAGGTTTTCTTTCCCACATGCATTTCTAAAGTATAAGTTTATTAATTACCCTAAGAAAGGGAGGATTTTTCTGTCTTTTTTAAAATTTGATGTTCATGCAAGTTTTTGAGCAAGACTGTGCTTAAGTCAGTCCGAGTGGCCAGATGCTGATGAGTCAGATGAGCAATGACCATCAGAGAAACACCACTTTGCAGAAAAATGTAGTGATGAAGATTAGGGAGCTGGGAAAGCCAAATATTACATGTGAGAAAGTTAAGTGAGAAAGAACTACTAGGATAGATGCAAATCAATGTGTTAGGTGACAAAAATATTTGAAATTTACAGTTACACAAAATTGAAATTTCAAGTAAGTGCCATGATCTCTCTCTCTCTGCATGTTACAGGCATTGAGCTGATCTGTGAAAAAGACATTGATCTTGCAACACAGGTTCAAGAACTGCTGGAATTCCTTCATGAGAAACAGCATGAGCTGGAGCTTAATGCTGACCAAACTCACAAGAGGTTAGAGCAGTGCCTACAGCTCCGGCACCTCCAGGCTGAGGTCAAGCAGGTGAGAGTTTTTAACCACACATGAGAGGCTTGAGGGGGTTTTCAGCTATTACATGCATTCACACAGTGTCTGCCAAGGGAAAAACCTTTAGGTGGGCTGTCTAAATCCCCCTTTCTTTAACAGTACTTGATGTGCTGGCGGGTTACAGAATGGCCCTTTGCAAATAAGAAGGGGTTCTGCTCTCCCAAGTGTGCATGGTTTTGGCCTCATGAGTAGTTCTGGGAATGCTGTGCAGAACTGACCACGAAGCTTCTCAAATGGAGAAATGGCCTCAAACTCCAAGTGTTCTGGGAATATAATTATTTGATTTGTGACCCAGACTTAAACTGAGGTGGAGAACAGGCCCAAAGGAAAGGAAACTGAGCTGTGAGGCCTAAGTATGACATTATGGTAGTTTCATGTTTTCATTTATTGCTATGCATCTGTTGTCTTGCAGGAAACTTTAACACCTTCTGGTGATTTAAAAAATTCTGTCGATGGTCTCTAGATCCCAAACCTTGTTTAGGCACCTTATTATTATTGCACTGCCTTTCTTTTAAATTTCATCCTAGCATAGGCAGTAATGTTCTGCCTCCCTTGGTTTTCCCTAATATTTAAGTTGGATGCCTCATGTGTCTTTGTTTTCCTTTGCTGCACAGGATAACATTACACTTCCTGCTTCCTAGCCCATAGATGGCTTCACACTGTACTGTATGTCTGTCTTTTAATTGAATTATCTTGATTACCTCAGGAAAACCAAGAATGTTACTCTAGACATCTGAAATACTCAGTTTTCTGTTTTACCTATACAAATAGGTGTGTTGGGGGGTGGTGTTGGGAGGAGCGTCCAAATACTGCAAGGTGTTCATGAAAGATACTGCTCATTTGTTTACTTGTACACATACACACACTCTCTGAATGCTCAGTACATATGATCACAAATATTCACTTTTGAAGACAGAATAACTGAATTGCTTTATCATTGTTGGCAAAAAAAATCCTTCACACTCAGAAAAGTGGCAGCATTAACAGCAGTGCATATGTTTTCTTTCAAAGTCTGCTTTGATGTGAATATTGTGCAACTCTACCTAAAAGTAGCATAGAACTCTCCTAATTATTATTTGTAAAATGTGGTCATTTTGCATTTGTGGTTATTGAAGATCAGCTCCTCATGAAGTTCTGGGGCTCTGTAGACTGCTTAGTTTTTTCTGAAAGAAGAAGAAAACAAACCAAGCAAAACCCAGAAACACACTATGATACTTATAATCACCATCTTAACATGATTATGAAGCATATACTTCCTTTTCTATAGGTTCCTGAAGTTTCTTATACACAGCTTAGCTAAGCTTGGAGTGTATGTGATAGGTTTCTGATGAAGCAGAGCCATTTTAACTTATGACAGAAAGCAGAGAGGCGTTACATGTGTAGCAGAAAGGCTAAAGAAGCAGGTTGCCCACTTGCCTGAGTTGAAGCGCAGTCAGCCCGGTGGCTGCTCCTGCAGCCATTCAGTGGCAGTGCAGCACTATCTGCAGGTAGCAGATGTTATTTACCTTATTATCAAATATCTGCTGGTCCTTACCTATTTTACAACTGAAATCTATCCAAAGGAAGTGGTTATAGGGCTGAGCTAATACTTACTGTGAGAGAACAGCTGCCTTGAATTAGTATTTCCTTAACAGAGCTTGGGACCATCAGAGCCTTTGTTACTATGTGACCTCTCAGCACACCAGTAGTGAAAAAATATTGTATTTGCTCAGCTGAATGCTGAGCACCCCTTTGCTTGTTAACCTACAAATTACCACAGCTCTTCCTTAGAAAGAGTCAAGTTAAAATATTTCTGGGTCCTATCTATTTGGTTAACTGTAGATGAGTCATATTCCCAACCATTTAGTGAAATTGGGAAATGTATTGATTTTGGCTTGTAGTTCATCTCCAGTCTAGTCCAGCTTTCCTTCACTTTCAGTTTAGTGCATCTGAGAGGATGGATGAGCTCATTACCAACTTGCTCTTTCTCTTGTGAATGAGTTGAGATGTGGTTGTTTCAAGACACCTCCTATAGCTGTGTTAAGTTCTGCTGACAGAGTAAAATTGGTCAAAGCTGCTACATGTACATGTGTTTGCATTTTGATATAATGGCTCATGGAAATAAAAAGTCTTTTAACTGTCTCTATCTATTTAAGTTTCATTTACCAGAGATTTCTGTTTTATATCATATGCACCAAGGTTTGAATGCCAAGACAATGAATTGAAGTTTGAGGCCATTAAAGTGGAACAATTCCAAATGAGATGTTCTGTGAAATGCTTTAGAGCAGAAATAGTAAAGATCAGTAATTCACAAGGTCTTTGTTATTTAGAAAAATTCTGCCCAAGCCTGATTTTCCCTGATTTAGATCCTACTTATTTCTGACAGACACTATAGAACTTGTACTGCTTACATGAAGGTAATAGCAGAATAGATTTGTGGAAATCAGTTTAAAAAAAACAAGCTCTAATGCTGTGCCTGCAGCTGTTTGGCTTCCCTATCCCCTTAATTTATCTTTGTATGGTTTGGGCTATTTTTTTTAATAAGTGTTGAACTTGACCTAATTTGCTCCAAGATATCCTCAAGGTGTCCCACTATACTTGCTTTCCAGGTTGTTTTGAAGTATATTTAATCCTTTTGATGTGCCTGTTATCCATCTATTTTTGCTGTTTGAAGCATTAGGTTTGATTCAAAATACATATGCCCAAGGGATGATGGGAACTAGTCATTTGAGAGACACTGAATATATCTGGGTTTTTTTTCCTAATCTAATGTCAAAAAGCTCCTGGAAAAGCAATGCAGTTTTAACATGGTTAAAATTACCAGAAGCTGTCCTTGATGGCTGTGTCTGTGCTAGTAAAAGCTTCTGAAGGAAGCTGTGAAGGGTCTGGAGGTGTAAAAAAAAAAAAGCCTTAGATTGTTTGGTCTTTTAAACTTAAAAATCTTTTTTTATCTGACTGGACAGGTATCCATAGCAAGGCCTTAAGTCTTTCTTAGAAACATGAAGGAAGGCATTCTGACTAAACTGAGCAGTAGGCAAAAGCTCTGCATGGTACAGAGCTCTCATTTCTTAAGGATGGCTGAACATGGGGTGCCTCAAGCTTTATTTTTCCTGTAGAGTCTGACTCTGTGCTCAGTGAAGGTGGCGGAGTTCCAGGGAAGAAATTAGGAGTTTTAGAAGAATTTGGTACTCTTATTTAATTACAGAGAATCCCTGTACAGGAGCGTAGCCTCTCTAAAGCAGATTGGAGTCAAAGGTGGGAGTTGTTTCAGAGTTGTGGTGGTTGCTCTGTTAAACAACCCATGCCTTGCAGTAAAACTGTTCTCCAGTGACAAGTGGATTTTATATAAGATCCTATAAAAGTGTTTCTGCTTCTCTGTTATAAAAAATTGTTAGGATGTATAAGAAAGTCTTTGAAGATTTATTTAACTCCAGAATTATTTAAGCACTGCTTCTACAAAGCTAATAAAACCTGTAATTTGTAGGAAATGTCTGTTTAAAGCTATCTTTTTGGGTTGGCCTGCCTGCACATTGCTGAAAAATGGTGAACCTATTAATACAGGAAATTATCATAGAAGTGCCTTGGTGCTGTAGGAGCTTTTCTAGGAGCTTTTCTACATATTTTAATGAAAGGATATTAAGCACTTATATGAGTAGGAGTCAATTTGTGAGCACGTCTTGTAAACCAGATACAGATGTGTAAATGTCTGTTCCCTTTTCTAAACCAGAGACATGAGGAATGTCTCTGCAAGGGTTTTGAACTTAGGCTTAAGAAGCTTTGGTTGTGCAACTGAATTTTTTTTCCTTACTGTATGTAAACAAAACAAGTAAGAGAGAAACATTACTATGAAAATAGCTGATGCAAATCCCAGATGAGGCTCTAACATTTATGTGCCAGACTTCTGGAAGTAGAAAGGGGTCACTGTGTAAATGCTTCCAAGTAAAATTTGCTAGTGCTTGACTGTTCCTTGGGCCTGAAAAAGGGAATGTAGGAACCCCAGAATGTGTGTCTGACCCCACACTCTGGGGAAGGAGAGGGGGCAGCTACTCAGGGGTGGCAGCAGCCTTGGTCAGGAACGGTGCTGGCAGCACTTCTGGCACATGAAATCCATCAGTCCACCTAAACTGCTTTCCCCTGGATAATTTGAGTCTGCAAGACACTTGTACAGCGGGATGAATACGTGTTAACACAAGAGAAAACATGGCAGACTGATTGTGTGGTCTCTCTTCCTAATCAAGTTACTTTGTTTTAAGACTGAGTTTCCATATATTTTTTTTTCTGATGTTTCACTATTTGGAGGCTCAGATATTTGTGTGAAATCTGTGTCAAACTGTCTGTGGCAGTTTTTGAAAAAATCAACTGAAATGAAAGCTGTTCCACAGAGGAAAAAAGTGCTGTATTTTTAACTTAAACACTCAGTATTTTCTACATTCCAAATGGTCCAAGACAGGGTGTATTGCAGTATGTAAAACATGGAAGCATGTCTTGCCTCATGATGTCTTCAATTCAAGCCTTTCCCAGGTATAGTGATTCTTTGGTTAACTTCAGAGTTTGGTACCATGTAGTTGGTAATAATGCAGGGTTCAAGTCTGATGGATTATAGAAAATGCCAGACAATACAATTTCCATGATAACTCAACTGCTTTTCCTTTAAACATGTGATTTATTTCCCACAGGAACAATTATACCTGCTGATGAAAGAGAAACAAATGAAATTAAATCTTCCACACTATTGTACTGAGCAGAATGTAATTTTCTACAAATTAGGGTCAGCTACATGTATAGATATCTCCCTTTTTTCTCCTAGGGAAAACTAATTTTTTAGCCTGCAGGGAACTGGATGGTACTAAGTAGGGTGGTACATGATGCAGGGATGAAAAACAAAGCAACAAAAAATCACTGTTTCCTCCAGGCAATTTAATGGATCACTTGTAGAAAATGATAGTACAAAAGGGAAATTGCTTTGTAGACTATTGCAGCACAGTCAATTTTGGAAATCATGAGCTAAATTTAGGGCAGTGATTTAGCAGTCAGGATTTCCTGTGCATCTCTGAACAGGACTCATCAACTTTGTGGCTTTACTGGACTAACTTGATACCTCCACAGGTAGAAAAAAGGCTTTGAGACAGCACAGGGAAGAACTTGCATGTCTGTTCTGGGTGCTAATTTCCTAAACACATGTCTTAAAATAGCAGAAAATTTTGCTGCTTAAATGAGTGAGTACAAACTTGATGGATTAATTATGTACATTTAGGATGAGATTCTGCAGTCATTACAGCATAGATTGCATGTCTGCAGATTATTTTAACACGTCTGAAGGAAAGCCTCTTGATTAAATACAAAATGCAAGATATGACATTTTTTCCTAGCTCTGTGTGCAGGTGGAAACTCCAACTGCATCTAAACTCCATGCCAAATGAATTCAACTGTGTCCTCTCTCTCCTCCCCCCTAAGCTCAGACTGTTGTGAAAGACACACAGGCAAGTGAAGCAGAAAGGAGTTGCAACATCTATGATTCCAGTCAGAAATTTAAAAATATGTTTCAATTCAATTCTCCCTCATTATGCTTTGTAGTTTTGCCCTGGGGTATTTGCATAGGGGCCCATTCATTTTTGTGACCAAACCTTGAAAATGAGTACTCTTTGCTATCCAAATATACTTGTAAAGTGAGTTTAATTCTTCAAGCAATAACTTTTTCAATAAGATTTTCCTCCTAAAACTGTGTGTCATTAAGACCTTATGCTAAGATTTCTTTCTGCTCATTAATTCAGCCGAAGACCGCACTCGTTGTTCAGCCAGGCTGAAGCATTTTCTGATAGGTGACTGCATCGACCCTGGTACTGAAGCAACCCTTCAATAAGCACATCCTTTGTTTGCAGGTGCTTGGCTGGATCAGGAATGGGGAGTCGATGCTCAATGCGAGCCTTGTCAATGCCAGCTCCCTCTCGGAGGCTGAGCAGCTCCAGCGAGAGCACGAGCAGTTCCAGCTGGCAATAGAGGTAACACCAACAAGTTAACTTTGTTTCTCCTTCCCAGGTGTACAGCAGACAAAAAGTTCTCATGGGCATCAATCATTGCTTTACTGAAGGAAGGGGAGGAATAGAGGCTTTAGAAAATCAACTTATCACTAAACTCATAATGTAGCCAGAGGCTAACAGTGGAACAAATTATTTATTGCCTGCAGCTAATTCTTCTGGCTGCCGGATATCAGCTTCTCCATTCATGGAAATGACACTCAGGCATCTCCTGATAATTTCTTTGATAAAAAATGAATAAGATTAAAATTCATAAAGTGATCTGCAATGGGAAAAGTTTGTCAAGTCAGTGTCTTTCCACATCCACATTTTTCAGGTCATTCCACAGCATTCATTTGTGAATATTTTTTTACTGGATAACGCTCTCGCGCTAAATGCGTGAGAGCATGATCCAGTATCTTTCATTCAGCTTTCTTTTCATGAACACCAGAAAAGAAACTCATTCCAACCCTCATCCTCAAATAACTTTGACAAAGAGGCAAGAGGGGAAAATTTTAATAATTGACTCCTAAACTGCTTTTCCCCCTTCTTGCTCTGGAGTAACAACACATCTTTAACCTGGCCATGGGAAACTGATTGTGAGCCAACCCATTTGCCTCACTCACAGGGCTGGGAGGAAGAGCCCCTGCTCTGACCAGCTTTCCTTTGATTGAGAGGGTAGTGAAGGGCTAAGGTCTGCCCTGAGCCGGGCACTAAAAGATTCCTAATTAAGCTCAGTGCTTCATGAATCTCTGTTATTATGAGCAAACCCTATACTCACAGGGTGTGCTCACATCAGTTGCTAGAGAAGGTTCCTTTCTAGCATTGGTTTTTCCTGTTCTGGCTTAAAAGGTGTGTCTGCTTCCCAGATAATATTAATTGTTACTTTTTACAGAGAAAAGAACAGCTGAAATATATTCATATACTTGAAAACTAAACCAACCTTTAAATTCTGCAAGTATGGAGATTTGAAGAGAGGCCTGACTGAGGGTGGGGGGAAGAGGAAGGGATGTCTCCTGGTAAACTTGAAGTCAGTCAATATACATTACTGTGATGCTAATAAGTATAGAGTTTAAATCTCTGCTGATGACTTATTTTGATCCAGCTCTGCTCAGAGTAAGGAAGGAACAGCTGTTGCAGCTCCTAAAGGAAAAGGAAGAAGTTTTTTATCAATTCTGTAGAGCTGGTTGGTACCAAGCTGTGCTGACCACATCTTGGCAGCTACCCCCAGACAGCAGTGGGGAGGAAGACACCCACTCCTGAGTTATCCCAGTTTCTGACATTGGGGAAGTGCTTGCATTTGGTGGTAAATGCAAATTGCAGAGGGAGAAGAGGGTTACACCACAGTAAGGGGAAAATAAGTTTCTGAAAGAAAAAAACACTAGATTAAATATTTAAAGTATTTAAAGCTCAATATGGGAAAGAGATCAGCAAAACACACAAAGCAGAATCTTCTCTAAAAGCATTCTAGATGTGGAATTGATTTTCAGTTTAAATCCTTCAAAGTCTATTTCAAACAAGTATTACAATTCTGACATCAGTAAAGCAACTGGATATTAAATTTTACCAGTTGTTCTTTAGCATCTTTCTAAGTTTCTGCCAAGTATTAATCCTTTTTGTTTCCTAGTAGCTTTCTCTACATTACATTATTCATCAGTGTATTACTAGATGATTTCAAGCTTTTTTCCAGGTTCATGGCTTAGATCATACAACTATCACATGAGAATTTGTCAGCAGCAGTTATAAATGGGACATAGCACAGACGAGTCTCAGAGATTTTAGGGCTTCTGTTCAGAAGATTAAAATCAAATACTGGACTTAACCATGTCTGAACACAGTTATTCAGGAGGCTGTGAAGGTATGGGGGCTATTTTAGCAGCCCACAGAGGAAGACATAACCACCACTTGGGAACTGAGAGGAGCTGGTATAGGCTGAGGAATGGGCCAGATAACTCAGTCCTGCCTGTAAAGTGGCTACTGAGCAAACTGGGGAATGGTGGAGGCAATGGTTTGACTCTCCCCAGCTCTGACCTTAAAGGTAAGAGCACAAGTCTAATCTCCAGTGTGCATGAGCTGACTTTGAGAAATGGATCTTGTAGGGGCTGCTACTTGTGATAAAGTTCATGCCCTTTAGTAAGACATCTTCATGTTTTCTGGGATTGATGTTTTGAACAACTGCACTAGTAAAGCTGCTGATGCCAGGTAAACTGCCTGGTGAGAGCCAAATTAGGATGATCAGGCCTGTAGTTTGCCAGCTGTTTAGAGTTTGCTTTTGGGCTGCAGGTTGTGTGGGGTGCAGTCAGCACTGAGGCTGGGTGAGAGCTCAGCACAAGAGCTGCCTGCACCAGGCTCTCAGAACAGACCCCTGGGAACCCCACCCCGTGTTACTGCCCAAGGGGCAGGAGCTGACCAGTGGAGCCAACCCATCTTAGCAGTGCTTACATGTTCCAAGCTTTATTAACATGTTGCAAATGTGTGTCAATAACTGAAACTAAAATGCTTTGCAGAAAGTGACTGTTAACCGAAGGTAACTCTGAAAATGTTTCACTCTCTCGCATCCCCATGCTCACGCCTCGCTTCACCTTTCTATCATACATCTGGCACATCTGTACAACCTCTCTTTCCTCCCCTCATACACAGTCCCTCTTTCATGCCACTTCCTTACAGAAGACACACCAGAGTGCCCTGCAGGTCCAGCAGAAGGCCGAAGTGTTGCTGCAGGCTGGACATTACGATGCCGATGCCATCAGAGAATGTGCTGAGAAGGTGGCTCTGCACTGGCAGCAGCTGATGCTGAAGATGGAGGACAGGCTCAAACTTGTCAATGCCTCCGTGGCCTTTTATAAAACCTCTGAGCAGGTGAGCTGGACACTGTCATTTCTGGGCTATAGCAAACCAAGTCTGAATCAGTAAAAATTCTTTCTTTGACAAGTAACACCAAAAAGAACCGAGACTCAAACCAAACCAAACATAACATCCTTCCCCCTGAAAAAAAAAAGACAAAGAGCAGCATGAAGTTTTTAGTAACTTTCATCCTAAAGTTTTCAGTGTAGCAATATAATTTATGAAGGTGCATTTTTTGTTGGGTTTGTTTTTCAATTTACCCCTTTCAAACAGGATTAATTTTTGAAATCCCACCACTTTTGTTTCAAGTTCTCATGATACTTAGTTTTGAGGAATGTAAGTCTGCTTTTCCTTGAGAACTGCTTGCAATTAATTTATTGTTACTTTGTGAGCCAATGTTTTCACTAGTACTTAAATACAACCATGCCAAAAAAGATGCCAAGATTGGAAGGGATTTTTCTTACATCCACCTGCAACACAGATAATTACAGCAGGAACCCATTATATGCTAACACAACTCTACTTTATTCCAGGTGTTCATGAATTGCAAAACACATTCCAGTTGGCTGCTGGCATGGTGGGATTATTCATCCCTTGCACAAGCAGGTGCCCTTTATACTGTAGTCAGTGAGAATTAGTGTCACAGTGTGGCTACTCGAGCAGCCTAGGCTGATGTCAATTACTGCAGCCAGGCAGTTGGTGTTAGCAGGGACACTGCAGGAACCTGTGGTTTTACACAAAAGGCAGCAGAGATTGCCAGGACATTTTCTATTGTTATTGTCACACAGTGAGATCCTCAATTAGAAAACCAGACAGAGGAAGATTTTTAACACAACTAGATAATTCATTAGAGAAAGAGTGTAGTTTTCCTTAACTTGGAGGCTGTAGATGATCCTTGGGCCACTTTTTGGTATAATTTGTTTAATGTATTTTTAAGACAGTTTAAGAGGAATTCATTCCTTATAATTAATATATTTCACTGAGAAGAGTTTCAAACAGATTTACAGTCCCTGATGCATTCAAGACCAAAATGAATTACTACTGATGGAGGAGTGTGAGAAATGAAAACTGTTAGGGGATTCATTAGAGCTTTAGACGGTTAAATGTGCTGGCCAAAATATGCATTGCCAGTAATTTATCAGTTCAATCTCTTCCTGTTTCCAAGTCTCAGATAAGCATACTGCAGTGCCCACCAGTTCATTCACTGGTTGTGTCTATTCAGCAAATGTGTAGGGCAAAAATCGTTCAGTCTTTGAATGCTCATGAACTCATGCTGCAAGCCTGTCATCTTCTCTTGGGCTGCACAGCTGATCTACAGTCCTTAAGGGTCTGCTCCCTGACTGCCTGACAGTGGAGTGAATAATTTACTGGATCCTGAATGCTCTGAGTATCTAGAAAAAGGAGCTAAAAGAACAGGGAGAGTGTCACATGCAGCCAAACTTTTTCATGCCTGTCTTCCCCAAGTATATTATGTTCTTGATATTAGTGGTGAAACCCTGGATTTCAAATAACCCAGTTTCTCTCTGACTTCATTGACAGCCTATTTTATATTCACTTCTCTCATCACCCTAACAGAAAAACGGTGTTTGCCTGTGCAGGGACAATTCTTTCTGGAAATATGTGAATCCCAGGCAGTCCATTTATTTTCATTCTTTAAGCCACCAAAGTCCAATAGAATGTCAAGGTTTTCAAGAAGTAAAATGGAAATGCTTTTCTGTGCCTAAATAACACATGAAGCACTTGCTCTTCACTAAATTGAGGTTGAATGCTGGTTTGCATCCAAGCAAGAAGATGATTTCAGATTGCCAAGTGCATGAGGTCCTTGCATAATGCATAGTGAATAAGCCTGGCAGCAGGATCAGTTACCAGCTCACCTTAGTTTTAAAGGGGACTTAAAAGTGGACTTCAATGTGCTGTTGATCAGAGTTACATGAAAATGGCCTGTGATAGTGGGGATGATTGGGGAGTAATTCTGGAGTCTCCTCCAGACAGTGCTCTTAATCACGTTGGGTCCCCTGAATTACAACTGTGTTCATACTAAAGCTGCAAGAGTGAGCAGGAAGAAGATGGACATTGCTACCTGGATCCCAACAATAACTGACTGGGTCATCTCAGCTCTGGAGTCTGTAGGAAGAGCCCTCTGGGAAAGAAGAAGAAAGTTCCAAATGTCCTGGGAAACTTTTGCTGTGTCTGCACAGGCCACTGAGAATAGTCTCAGGATCTGCAACATAAAAGACTCAGCCTTGTCTGAGGCAAATGCCTAATTTCCAGTGTTGGTTAATTTACCTCATTTCCATTGTTCTACTATTCTACCAAGACAGAACATGTGTGTGTGAGCCCTGTGCAATGGAGACCTGCATCCAGCTAGATTGTGACCCTGATTTAAAGTCTATTGGTTTCCATCAGCCTTTAAAAAATCTGTATAGTGAGCAACTTAAATGCAGCTGAGGAGAATTAGTTCCAGCTTCAGACTTTGTTTCAGGAAAGTATTTAAGCCTGTGCTTTTCTTTAAGTATGTGTTAAGTCCCTTGACTTCAGTAGGATTTAAACATGTTCTAGAATAGGGATTGTTTCCTGAATCATTCACTGGGGCTGGACTGACCCTTAATTCAGCCTTCTGTGTTTCCTCCCATTATTCATTAGAAGAGAAAAATGATTTATTGGCCTTAAACCAGATAAATTGTATCCCAAATAATAAAGATCGCTATGGGTAAGAAAAACACCTGATCATTCTGTCTAGGGCCTGTTTTATACCCAGTTACCCCCATGCTGTGGCCCATAGTACAAAAATGAAATGTCATTGACCTATATTGAATGTTCTACTCCTGGTTATGATTGTGGCTAACTGAATTGCTGTGCTATGGACATGTTTCAGGTGTGCAGCGTGTTAGAGAGTTTGGAGCAGGAATACAGACGGGATGAAGACTGGTGTGGAGGCCGAGATAAACTTGGACCAGCAGCTGAGATAGACCATGTCATCCCTCTGATCAGCAAACATCTGGAACAGAAGGAGGCTTTTCTCAAGGTCTGATTTTAGTTCTCTAATAAATCAGGAAAAGTCTCCATTAAGTAGACAATTCAGAGCAGTGTTGGTAAGTTTGAGAGGAGGCTCTGCTGTATAATTCCAGTTCAGCTACTGGCTGGCTGTATAAACCCTAGGCCAGTTTTACTTTGTTATAGCAGGGGTAATGAGCATTATTATCAATACATATCTCAGAGAGATGCCATCAAGACCAATTAGGTGGTGTTTGTGCTTGCAGGATGTTAGTTGTGCTGGTTCAAAGTTCAGTTCTTAAAATTGCACCATAAATGACAGGTATTATACATCATTTTGGTGTTGGCTTGTACAAACCATCCAGCATTTCAAATTTTGTCCTCCAAGACAATAACTGAAGAACTAATAGTAATTGAAGCAATTTTGTCTCTGCAAAGCAGCACTAGGATGGAAAGAGAGATTTCTTCCAAGTGCAGCTTTGGAAGAGCCAGGGATCTCCCAGGCTGAAAAATGAAATGTCAGCCAGCCTCTCACGTGCCACTAAAACAGATACACAACAAGAAACTACACTTGCAGTCAAGACTTAAGAAATTACACCTCTAGATTTTTACATTTTTTGAAACAATGAGTACTTTTCTTTAGAGATGGGTTAGATTTGGTTAGACAGAAAATGTGTGAGGTGCTAGTTCTTAACAAGCAGTTGTTTTATTACTTTGCCTTAAAATTAGCCACTATATTAAATATTACTCATGTTTTAATACATCTGTGAGACTGTTAGTTTATTAGCTGAGTTTATTGACTCTTAGCTGAAATTGTTATCTTCTCCAATGAAAGAGAACTCCTTGTAGTATAAGCAAGAGCTCCCTTGGTCCCCTTTGCTTTCTTTGCTCATCTTTACTGATTCTTTTTGTTGGGGGCTGTTCTCCCTAGGCCTGTACCCTGGCCCGGAGGAACGCCGAGGTGTTCCTCAAGTACATCCACAGGAACAACGTCAGCATGCCCGGAGTGGCGAGCCACACCAGAGGGCCCGAGCAGCAGGTCAAAGGTTGGTGCACCAGAGTACTGAAGGTCTGGTTTGCCTCCCCCTCTGCAGGGTGCTCCTCCTGCAGTCTGTGAATGTGCTCAGAAGGCAAACTCTGTTCTAGCATCATTTCCTTTACCAGATCACTCTGCAACTATACGTGTTTTGTGGTGGTATCTTGTGGATGTGGTCTGAGGGTTTGGTTTTGGGGTTATTTGAAGCAGCCCCTTTGAATCAATGCTTGTTTTTAAGAAGTGTGATTTTGGGCTCTCTGCTTTTGGGAACAAGGTCCAGGCAAAGTGATTCAATTCATCGTTTCACAGCTTATTTCTGAATGCACTCAAGGAATCCCTAGTGATGCAGATGTTTTCCTTTGCCCTACAGCCATTCTGAGCGAGCTGTTGCAGAGGGAGAATCGGGTCCTTCACTTCTGGACCCTGAAGAAGCGGAGATTAGATCAGTGCCAGCAATATGTTGTCTTTGAGCGCAGTGCCAAGCAGGTAGTGTGAAAACCCCACCTTGTCCTTCCATCCCAGCAATGTGCAAAATCTCCATGTAACACCTCTGTGTGGGGCTCCTGTGGCAATCTCAGGTTGTGTTTAAACACTGTTAGTTTTGAAAACGTGGCAAATGTAGGTTTTAAAACAACTTAAGACAATTTCAAAACTCAACAACAAAATTCACTATTTTTCTCACCTCAGATTAATTTCTGTACTTGTTCATTTGTTTGAAAGTAAATATAAGAGCAAACTTGTTTTATTGAGCTGTTTCTGAATGAGAGAACTGTTTTCCCTGCAGCTTATATAGGTAGAATTCCCTACACTCTTTTTTGTCCTAGGAAACACAGAGTACCACTTTGTATCCTTTCCCACCCGCTTTCATTATTTTATTCTTTTTGTGTATTCCTAGACAGTGTTTTAGTATACAGGGTATTAAGTCCCAATGCATTTGATATTCTTTGTCTGGCAGGTTTGTTTATTTTTTTTGTCAGAGGATTACTTCTTGAAATACAAAAACTGTTTATTTTGTTTTTGCTTTGGTGTTTTTGATATTCACAGGCCTTAGACTGGATCCAAGAAACAGGCGAATATTACCTCTCTACTCACAACTCCACAGGGGAATCAGCAGAAGAAACTCAGGAGCTCCTGAAGGAATATGGGGAATTCAGAGTACCTGCCAAAGTAAACAGTTCCTTTAATCTAATTATACCATCTACTTTAGTCTGTATTTATGGTCCCATTTCAGTACCTTAAATCTCTGTAATAATATTCTCTTGATTTTATAGTTGCCCTCTAAAAATTCCTAGTCCTGAAGACAAATGACTTTTGAGAACTTTTAGCAAGATATAGACACAAAAAGGAGGTTTTTTCCACCTTGATTAGTAGTGGTTATAGAAAATTTCTGTTCCTATCAGAAGGAAGAGAAAGTCCATTTTCATAGAGAGTTCACAGCAATCTAATAAGACATTCCATCCTCAAACAATCACTCCAGAATGGCATAGAGTGACTAATTGATCTGAGCACATCCAAGGTCACAATGGACTCCTGGTCTCTTTCTTCTGTCATTAAAACCACAATTTGTCTCACTAATTCCAGCTGGGTTGATCACAGATGATCATTTATCTCATTAGAAATAATCTGCTGATCCCACCAAAGTACTTTAAATAGATGAGTCTTTAAACTCTGGGGTGAACATTTTTGAATACAAAACTGCATTACCAAGAATATATTAATTTATATGGAGCAATTCTGGGAAATCTGGTGGGGTTTACACAGGAATGGTGATTGGATCTGTTTCAGACAAATTAATTCAAACCATGGGTAATTTATAGACAGTGAATCCACAGGGGTATTAACAGTCTTTGATAAGGATGTAAATTGCAGAGTTGGACTGCAGGAAGACCATGGCTTTGGCATTATGTAGCTGCATTTAACTGTGTCCTGAAATTGATCTTCTATAATCCTTAAATTCCTCCTTAGGCTGTCCATGCTTGTATGGGTTTGATTCACGTGCTTTGTGGTGTTCTTGTCCACTTCTTTTAGCTTAGCTTGCATGTTTCTGAAAACGTGAGATAACTAGCAGTGGATGGAAGGTAATTTCTTCAGACAGGACACATATGACATGTTTTTTAACTACTTCTGAATTCTAACCACACATAATTACTCTCCCTAAAATTACATTCTGGTTCATAATTTTTTATCAGAATAATCCAAATTCGTAACAAAGTTTCCAAACCGTTTGGACTCTTGACTTAGCCTAGGATTGAATTTTAGATGTTGTTCATTATTAACCATTACTGCCTGTTTCTTTCACTGGCACATCTAAGTCTTGCTTCCTTGGGCTTTTCTACGGCTCCTACTGATGACGTAGAATATTTTCACTGCCATAGGCAATCTGGTAAATGCATGTCATTCCCAGACTGATGTTATTCTCAAATTAAGCTGTAGCTGAAGGTTTTCCTGGTCCCAGTAACTTTCTGGCCAAACCAGAAAAATTGTTTGGAATGCAAAACCACCAGTAGCTTTTGGGAAAGATCACCCTGTAAATACTACAGGAAGTTAGATTTTTACATCACCATACCTAGCCTTGCTTAGGTACCCATTTGATTTGTTAGGATGATGTCTGATTCAGCTCTTAATCTATTATGGTGCTGAAAGTTCTTTAATTTAGCTTCATGTTGAAATCTGCTGGATGTTTTCTGGTGTGATGTGTGTTTGTCCATGTGTGGTCTGATCACTGATAATGTCAAGTATCTGTCAGCGTGTCTTGCTTCAGGCATGGTGGAACATCCTCTCTGTCTTTGACAACAGGCTTGCCAGTGCCTCATTTCCTGGGATAGATTTGGAGTTACAGCTAACTAGTTTATAACTAGGTCCTATGGGCCAGTTTTGAATAAGGGGCTGTCAGAGTCTAAGTGGAATAGAAAACATCTCCGGGAGGTTTGGGGGTTCAGTGTGTTCTTTGGAGTTCAGGCATCTTTTAGCTGGTTCTAACTGCACCTAAAATAAAATACTGGTGGAGTGTGGTGGTCCACAGCTGGCCTGGAGGCCTCACAGTTATAAACAGTCCCAACTTTATAATTGAAATGTGATTGATTATATAATTACCTCGCTTATGTAACTGGAGCAGTAAGGCCCGTTGGAGACAGGCCCAGGCCGTTGGGGATTCGGGCTGCTATTGGCTGGCTGGGCTGGGTGGCGACTGGCTCAGCCAATGGGGATTGACCACACGTGCCTTCCGGTCTATATAAGAAGAGGTCCCAATAAAGTTGCTGCAGGACCTTTGGATGTGTTTGTCGCTGTCCTGCCTCCGATACATCACTGTGACATCTGGTGAACCCCAAAGTGATTTCAACAAGCCCCCGTGTGTAGAGCAGAGGAGGCAGGAAGGCAGTGGGAACGGCTGCCTGCAGTGTGCAGAGCTGCTACCCGTGGCGTGTAGAGCCGCGGAACCCCGGCAAAGGCAGAGTGCAGAGCTGCAGAAGACGCTGTGGAGAGCCGTGTTTGGGTCCAGACTCCCTCCCTCTTTGGGGAATTAAGAAGCCACTGGGATGGGAGCATGTTGCTCTACAACAGAGAAGCCTACCCTGCAGGTATGGACACCTTTGATAAAGAAACGTGGTCTAAAGTGTGACAGCCGGGCTCTAACTGCCCTGCTAATGTGGTGCAAAAACCAGAAACTGAATGTGACTGAAAGTGTCGCTTTAGATTTTAAAACATGGGACCAGGCTGGCAGGCTCATACTTCAAGCAGCTGCTATTGGAGACGAGGCTGCCATTGGCATTATTAAGCCTTGGAGACTCAATGGACCTGCTAAGGCAGCTACAGGAAGAGTAGAATGCAACAGCAGCAGAGGAGGCACTCACTGGGTGAGGAGAACCAGGCATTGGGAGAGCCAGCAGTGTGGACACCACTATGGGCGCACAGTGAAGCAAAACGGCCATGTGGAACTGAGCCATCATGCCGGGACACCTCTCCCATAGAGCACACTGTGGCCACTAGAGACTGCCTTGTCCCATGCCAGGAGGTACAGACAGCAGGACCCAGCCTGGCCACCCCAGAGTGGAACCTAACCATGGAATAGCTGTGCCTAGCGCTGGAGCTGATTCATGGATGGATCCCAGAAATACATCACCACAGGTCCCCAGATACCCAGCAAACATCATACCCAGAAGCAGACCACAATTGGCCTGTGGTCTCAACCACAGGGTCTGAAAGTTGGTGCCACATGCACTGCTACCAGAGCTGGAGTTACCCATGTAACACCTACTGGCTAGGGGCACCAAAAGCCAGAGCCACCATTTTTCTGCAGACCCCCGAGACAAAGCCATCATCAGTACAACACCAACAGCCGTGCCTGATCCAGTCAGCGTTTGGCACCAAGTAAAGCTAGCAGTGATAGCAAGTGGGGATTGTGAAGCTGCAGAAGTGATTGATGTGCCATTATCGGGAAGTCAGCAACTGAATATGGCACAATTGAAGCATACCCGGTAATAAGGGGTGGTGGAAAAACACTGGATAATTATGTAGCATTTCAATGGCCAGTTCATTCAGAACTGCATCAGCTTGTAGCCAAGTACGGCCTGGGCTCACCTGCTGTCACCAATATGCTGCGGTTTATAACAGAGGAGGTTACTCCCTTTGATATTAAACAGCTTGCCAAACTAATGTTTACAACAGTCCAATATATGGTCTTTGAGTCAGCATAGTGACGCTGTGCAGAAAAACAGGAACAAAGAAACCTAAAGGTCCCCTGAGAAGACCCACATTATGAGATTGAGTTCTCTCAGCTTTTAGGACTACCATCATTAGCTTGCCCTTGGCTCCAAGCCAGGCTAGATCCACCAGTGCTGGCACAAGAAAAGGATTTGGGGATGCAAGCATTGCTCAAGGTCATGAACATGGCAAATCCAACCCAGACCTACTCAAAGACCAGTCAGGGGCTTATCAATTATCTACAATTCATAGAAAGACTGCAAGATGCAATGGAGAAACAATGAATAAATGTCGAGGCCAGAAACCAATTAGTTTTACAGTTGGCCAAGGACAATGCTTATGAGGACTGTTGAAGGGTCTTAGAATTGTTGCCAAATGAGAAGCCATCCTTGGATGAGATGATAAATGCTTGTGCCAAGGTTGGATCCCATGCCCACAACGTGTCCTTGTTAGCAGACTCCGTAGCGGCAGCTGTGAAAGTGACACCCCTGTGCTAGAGATGTGGACAACCAGGCCACCTAAAAGCCAACTGTCCTCAGAAGTCTACACTACAAGGGACAATTCACAGACAAAGGAATACAACTTGTAGCCAGTGTGGAAAAAACAATCCAGTGACCAGTCAGTGCAGATCCTGAATTCATTCTGACACAGTTTCCTTTAAGGACCAGGGAAACAGAAGACCCAGTGTGAAGGGGAGACATGTGATGATACAAACATCTTCCCGCCTTCCTGTCTGAGCCTATGTGACCAGCTCACGGGAGGACCAGAGACACAGCCAGAATGGATGTTTCCACATCCATCTTAACAACCATAAGCACTTTAAAGGTACACAGGGTCCCTCTCAAGGCCCACAGGCCCATCTGGAGAGGACTGAGTGCACTGTTTATCCAGTGCTAGTCTACAAGGTATTTTTGTGCAGCCTGGCATTATTGATATAGGTTTCACTGGGAAGATACACGCTTTGTTTTCAGCCCCTACTCCACCTGTGACAATCCCTGCAAAAACACAAATTGCCCAACTCATCCCTTTTAAGTCTCTTGTCCCCAAAACAGAGCCTATAGAGCGAGAAGACCGAGGCTTCATATCCAACACAGTGGATACCAGGTGTGCCCTACATCATGGGCAGGACTAGAGACAACATCCTCATGATGATCCTCCAGTGAGGAGACAAAGGACTCTGCACGATTCAATGTGAATAACACAAAAGCTGTTGTGCTTTTAAACATTGTTTATTTACTTCTTATCTTGGTCTACACAGTCACACACTGTTTAATTGGTAGCTCCACTTTGTCCGCACATCTCTTGATTGGTAGCTCTACTTTGTCCATGAGGCAATCACTCATCTCTTTCTTAATCTAATTGGTAGATGCTGTAAACGTCATTTTATTCGCTTTGACACCCCTTTGTCAAAGCAAAGGTTTTCTGCTTCTCTCTTCTTTCAACATCAGCTTTTTTATCCACAAAGATGACCTCATTCTTTAGTTCCAGAAGGATAGGCTGGTTCAGTTAGTACCTGTCCATTTTCCTGTAAATATAATCCTACACTCCAGCAGATGTTGAGGAGCAGTGACTTAAACAACTTGCACACCTGCCACACAGAGAACTAGAATTTCTTGAGATGACAAGTCTATTTAAGGCTTTTATCTATTTATGGACATGAAGGTTTTATACATATTTAAATGTGAGGACTTGACCTGAAAATTTTGAGACAGATTGTTTTTCTTCATGATTGTTTTTCCTACAGTTCTGAGGGTTGAAATGTTTCTTGTTTTTAGACTTAAGTTGTAAATGTATAACTTTTTAATCTATTAGCCTGCAGCATGCCAATTTGATAACTTGTATTGTTAGTGGATCTGTCTGACAGCTCCAGAGAGTGAATGTTACGACTTCAAAGGTGTATGGGATCATCACCAACTGAAAAGAGGCTGGGCCTGTCAAACTGAGTTGAAGGTCTCCTTCAAGCTTTTCAAAGCTTAAAAAGATTGAGGTTTTTACACAATACTGTGTCTGTCATCTTGTCTGCAAGGGCCCTGCAGAGGATGACAGACACTGTTTTGTATTTAAAAACAAAAAGGGGGAATTGTGGTGGCCTAAAGCTGGCCTGGAGGCCTCACAGTTATAAACAGTCCCAACTTTATAATTGAAATGTGATTGTTTATATAATTACCTCGCTTATGTAACTGGAGCAGTAAGGCCCGTTGGAGACAGGCCCAGGCCGTTGGGGATTCGGGCTGCTATTGGCTGGCTGGGCCGGGTGGCGACTGGTTCAGCCAATGGGGATTGACCACACCTGCCTTCCGGTCTATATAAGGAGAAGCGGTCTCAGTAAAGTTGGCTGTTGCTGCACGACCTTTGGGTGTGTTTGTCACTGTCCTGCCTCCAACACATCACTGCCACAATGGAGTAGTAGACCATGAATTTGGATTTAAATTCTGTTTCTTTTTGAAACAGAGTATTAATGACTCAAAATCACTTCCTGGGCTGATATGTGGTTTATTGATGACCTTTCTACACAGATTTGAAGATCCACCAGGTATAGATTCAGAGAAACTTGGTGCATTTTATGAGGCGTGATTTTAAAATCTTGTCTTCTGCTCCAAGGTTCACCAAAAATAAGCCCTTTCATGCGGGAAGGAGCCATGTATAACTACCAACATATTTTATGTCTTTGTGTCTGTGGGGTTTCAAAAACTTGACTTTCTATCTTCTTCAGCTTCATAAGTGTCCTTTTAGAAATGTCATTCCATGTTTTAGTGAAAAAGTTTGAAGTATCTCATTCTGTACAGACCCTCTTTAATGATATATAAAAATAGTGAGCTTCTTTTGACTGCTGTGTGTGTTAAAAGCAATGGAAATAATGATGAAACATAACCAAGGACCATATTTTGGGCAGCAAACAAAGGAGAAAGTGAAGCTCCTCATCCAGCTGGCTGACAGCTTTGTAGAGAAAGGACACATACACGCCACTGAAATTAGGAAGTGGGTCACCACCGTTGACAAGCGCTACCGGGACTTCTCTCTCAGGATGGGGAAATACCGCTACTCCCTGGAAAAAGCCCTTGGAATCAACCCAGAGGTACTATAAGACCCTGTCCTGTTGGGGTTTTGTGCCAGAGTCACAGAGGAAGGTGAAGCCTCTGGTATGAATGCTGTTGGTTTCCATGTGGCCATTAGAAACAATGAAAACTCAGCCAGCCCACCTGGCCATGCTCAGAACTGCTTCTGGAGAAAAAGAGTTAAAGGCTTTTTCTGTGGTGGGTCAGTGATGTGAGGAAAGGCAGATGAAGACCAGAAAGATTTTCTAAACAAGTGTTTGCACCATTTTTCAGGAGGGAGGGTTCATTATTCAGGGGAATAATGAATTATTCAGTTAATTAATTGAATAAAAGTCTGTGTTAATCTTGGTGTAGACTATAAATCTTCCCACACCATTATTTTTGTGTCAAACTCTTAAGTTTTCATTGTCTCATCCTTTAACATAAACAACTGATCCCCAACCTCATCTCTGAACTCTTTCAGGGGAAATAGAGCATCATAAGAAGCAAAAATTTGGATCTCCTGCTATTCTCTGGCCATACTATTAAGGAAGAGTGCCAGAAGCAGAAACACTTAAAAACCTTTCAGTCAACAGCTCTCTGGAATTAAGTATCAAGATTAAGGAATAAATTTCCTCACACCCTCATAATGCTTTAACTGCACTGTTCCTTGTAGGGCCTCTGGTTTACACAGAGTTCTGACCACAGTCTGGAAAGGTATTCCATGGTAAATGGCCACTCAAAATTGTCTCTGCATGGTGCTCTACTTTATCAGACTGTTTTTTATCAAGTCCCGTAATAGACAACTATTTTAGATATGAAAGAGTAAGGTAATTTAGACATTTTTATCAGTATTGATTCTTAGCTAGGAGAAACAGTGAATATTGCAATGAATATAATTTCTGGTTTTTTAAGACTTCTCTCTCAGCTTTTTATCTCTTCTCACAGTACTTCTACTTCTCTCCAAATTTCCTTTTTGATATTATCTTACATTTGTCCCTTCTTACCTCTTTGATCTCATGAACATGCTGCACTTTGCACGACAGTAAGATCGCAATGAAGTTCAACTCTGTACCTTTTTTGCTTTTGTTCCCTAGGATAACAAAGACCTAGAACTAGATATCATTCCAGCAAGTCTTTCAGACCGGGAGGTAAAGCTGAGAGATGCAAATCATGAAGTCAATGAAGAAAAAAGGAAGTCAGCCAGAAAGAAAGAGTATGTTCCCAGACACTCTGTCTGCATGGCACAGTATCTGCTAAAGAATAATTCTGTGGTATTTGCATGACCAGGACTGACTGACAGTCCTGTAACTCCTTCCAGCTGCAGAGCTACTGAGATAAGTCTGCAGGTGTAGGGCAGAAATTGTTACTTGTAGGTTAGAGAATTTCAGAACATAAAGGTTGAATTTGTTTTGGTTTTAATCAGAAGTTAGAAAGGGAAAGCAGTGAGTCAAGCACTTGGATTAACCTTGATGTGGTGGAGTTGCTTATTGCTGTCTTGTTGTATGTAAAAAGTAACATGGGTGGGAAAAAATAAAGAGCATCTTTGGATGTCTAAGTATTATCTAAACATCAGTGACCCAAGAGTTCACTTGAAGTTTAGGTTCGAATTTCAGCAAGTGTAGGACTGAGAGACCTGGAAATAGTTCACATTAGAGGAAATACTTGAGAAGTGCTTGTTGCATTTAAATCCATAAACACTAACTGTTTTCACAGTATCCTGTCTTATTTTTTGTGTAAGAATATTGGGAAAGTGTTTCTCAGCCCTCTGAATTTGTTACTACAGGTCATGATTGACAAGAAATCACTTATCCTTTAGAAAATGTTACACTTGGTCTGCCTGTGGCAAATTTGCAAAACACCAAGAATTTCAGCTTTGAGGGGCCCAGCCTCAGGGTCTACAAATACCATTCTTGTATTTCACAGCATCTGGATTTTCTCTGGTCAGGTACCAAGCTGTTGAAGTCTCTTCAAAGTAGTGGTGTCTCCCAAACCCATTTGTGTTGCCCCTGAAGGTAAAGTTTTAGGGTGACTTCCCACTGACTGTCAGCAAAGATGCAAATGTTGTTGGTGAATCCTTAATCCTTGGGGCAAAAAATTTCTGAGAATCCACTGATAGTTCAGGGTGGGCACATAGATGGTAAATCCCATGGACTCAGGGTTGCAGGAGTACAGCTTAATAGGATTTTGTGCAGAAAAGATTTTTAGAAAAAACTCTACCAGGGACTGGATTATGAAGTGGTATTTTGATCATGGACTGAAAAGTGCAGAGTAAGGCAGCTGAAAGTCTAGGTTGGAAATATGCTTATTCCTTAATACAACAGGAGGATGCTTTGTTTTCTGTTCATTGTAGAAATGCTCGTAATGTCCAAAACACCTAAAATACTCATTTTTTTTTATTTTTTTTTTTTTTTTTCAGATTCATTATGGCTGAGCTGCTGCAGACAGAAAAAGCTTATGTCAGGGATTTACATGAATGCTTAGAGGTAAGTTATGGCCCAGGAGGTCTCCTGTATTTCCTGGAAGCACATGTTGTCCTCTGCAGTGGGGATGTTCATTTAATGCACAAGCTGTGCACACTGATTCAAGGAGCCTTTCCTTAAGGATTCAAATCTATTCCTTTGAATCATCTCATGGTAGAGAAACTTCTGGATTTGCACAGTCAAATACCTTGTCTAGCTGTACAGAAGGGTGTTCCTAAAGTAGATAGTGATATTCAAGGCAAAAATCAGAGTGTAATTCAGTGAAATCTGTCAGCTTTCACATTCCTGCAGTCTGACAGATTTTTATGTGTCTAATCCTACTGAAGTGGCAGACCTGGCTTATCTTTTCAGCTGTTTCTGCCTGCAGTTTTTGGACACCATCAGGTGGACAGCAAAGACAAGTGTTGGCATGTTTCTGCTTTTTCTTCAGACAACTTCAAAGCATCAGCACTTTGAATTTCTCTGGAGAGCTTTCTGTAACACTGGAAAATTATTTTTTTATAATTAGCTTGTTTATTAATCTCAAAGTACATAGTTCCTTTTCAACCTGTGTCTTTGGCAATGAAACAGGGAGATCTATTCTTTTCCACTGTATTTATTCACAAAATTAAGAGTTTCTGGTGTCTTCCAGACTTACCTCTGGGAAATGACGAGTGGAGTGGAAGAAATACCAGCTGGGATCCTTAATAAAGAACACATCATCTTTGGCAATATTCAGGAGATATATGACTTCCATAACAAGTAGGTTTTCTTAACAGTTCTGCTAATGTTCAGGCACTTGTGCATCTCTGTGGTTTCTCCAGAGAATCCCTACACACACACCTGAGTGTAAAATAATTGATCCAAATTTGCAAAATAATGTCTGATTTCTTGCTTTGTTTCTTTCTAACTTCACCTTCAGCTGATCAACAATGTTAAAGCCATATTGTACCAGTGGATCTAGTCTGGACCCTTGCCTGTCAAAAATATGATCTTGGAAAACACAAAGGGGAGACAGTGGAATTGTTGGCATGAGCTGGGTTAATAAGTAGCTTTCTGCCACTTCTTGGAGACTTTCTGTATTTAATCTGTAACTAACAGTACCCCATCTTGTTAAGATAAGACTGTGTACCAGATCAGCTTAGAGGGCATTGTTTCCATGGTATAATAGGAATGCAACAACAGTTATAAACTTCACATTTAGGGGTGCTGGATCCAACAAGTTCAGTCTGAATTCCAAATCTGTCTTCAGGTTACACTTTAAAAACAAACCAGAGAATCCTTCCCTCTTTTAGTTCTAGGACATTTCAAGAGCTTCATTCAGATAAATGTGCTAGCACATAAACAGGGCCCAGCAGAGCAGAGCATGCCCTGTGCATGCTTTTGTGCAAGCAGCTTCAAAGCATATCAGGATAGCAGCCTGACTGCCTTCCCACTTCCCTTTCTCTGTGGTGCTGGTTTTGTTCTGGTGGCCCTGCCTGATGCCATCTGATTACCCTCCTTTTTGAGTTTCCACTGTTCCCAGCTACCATCCCTCCAGCCCTCAGTCATATCACATAGCTTCTCACTGCTGTCATTTCTCTTTTCTCTGACCCCTCCTCCTGCAGCCTGCTGCTTCTGCATAATCATTTTTCCCTCTAAAATTTCTTTCTCATTATGCTAAAATAAATTTCCCCTGTCCCCTCTACCAGTGTCCTCTACAGCCTTCTCTTTCAGATTGTGATCTTAAGGCATCCTCCAGCCTGATTCAAAATCCATGTCCAAGGAATGGCAGAAAAGCTGGTGAATGGTCCAGAAAACATGTTCTAGGAGGAGCAGCTGAAGAAACTGTTTCATATTCTTTCCACCCATACATTGTACAGGGCTCTATGTGCAAACAAGTGTCACTTGTGGTACAAGCTATTCAGAGAGAGTTGGTTTAAAAAAAATCTCTAATTTGGAAGTTTACTACTTACCTGTGAAATGTTGAGCTTGTTTAAGTTGTTGTCCTTTGTCCAGTGTGCTGAGTTGGGTGTTGGGAATCTGGCAGCTTTGGGCTTCCCTTGTTGCTCTTTGTCTGAACCACTACACAATAATTCTTTGAAGATCTTTGTTCAAATAGAACAGTCCTGAACACACTGACTCACTACTCGGGATTGTCTCTTTTTCCTTTCTGGTGGAGTTAGGCATGACTGTACTCAAAAAACAATGCAGACCTTGGCAAGTGACACTTCTTCTGCTAGCTGGACACTTGGGTAGCCTCATAATCAAGATACAAATGTTGGTCATTTGGACTGATTAACTCATTGGTTATCCTGCGTCTCCTGGGTATTTGACTGTAACTAGTTACATTGGTGTCTTCTTTTTTCAGCATTTTCCTAAAGGAGCTGGAGAAATATGAACAACTGCCCGAGGATGTGGGCCACTGCTTTGTCACCTGGGTAATGAGGCTGCTGTTTCTCTTTATTTATTCAAATTAATTCCTCTAACACAAATGGGAACAAGCTGGGAAAATGTGCAAGGGTCATGTCCCCGGTGATTAATGGGATTAGGAGCTAGTCTGGAACTACAGCTGCTGTGTCCTTCACCTGCCCCAGGGTGAAAGTTTCCACCTTCTCCTCAGCAACTGTATGAAGGCTTTCCAGAGCCTCTCTCCTTTTCCTGACTGACCACTACAGCTTTTATTTACCTCTGCTGATTTTTGTTTAGCAGAACTTCATCAAACCAAACCTGTTTTTAGGGGTGACAGCCATGAGAACTCCACAAAGGCATGAAGAATATATTTTATCAACTTTTTTTTCCTCCAGAAATTAGTGTCAAATTTCTGAGCCACTGTGCTCTCTCATTCCATTATGCAATGCCAGGATAATTTCCAACAGGACTTTGAAATCCTGATGCAGAGTCTTAGTGAGCGTAGGAGTCTCTGGGAATTGGCTACAGTAATTTGTCTGTATGAAAGCTGTTCTCTTTTCAAAATATTTACCAGTCAAATCAGCCATCTTTGTGTTTTGTCTGATTTCTTTATTCGTGTATCAAAGCTAGGAATTAGTATTTTAAGGGTAAAGATGGTACCATTTTACCAAAAAATGACCTTGTTTAGATG
Organism: Parus major; assembly: GCF_001522545.3. NCBI lineage: Eukaryota > Metazoa > Chordata > Aves > Passeriformes > Paridae > Parus > Parus major. The sequence continues at coordinate 27,992,276 of NC_031776.1, forward strand.
ACTTCAGATGGGCATTTAATTTAAAAACATGTCACAAGTCTTGATGAAATGGATTCAGAAACATCATTTACAAAGAACAGCTTACCTGCTTAGGAAAGATGAATGCATTTATGTATCATTCTCTGCAAAATCCTCATGGTACTTTAAGATACTTCTGCATCATCTCATCAAAGATTCATGTCCAGAGCTCTGTGTTTGGTAACAGATATACATCCAAAGCTGCCTGCACAATTGCAGGATCCTGTTGTTTAGATATCTGGAATACAAAAATGCAACAGTGGTAAAAGGAAAACATCCTCTTCTTTTATTTCCCTCCCTCTTCTTGAGACCAGAGTACATTAATAAGAGGTGGGAGTGCACAGATGTTTTTAATTTCTGCTTAAAAGTAAACAAATTAGGAAATAAAAAGCAAAACACTCCTAGCACAACATAATATTTGAGCCATTGAAGTTTGAACCAAAGTAAGAAAGGCAAGTCTAGGCCAAGTGTCACAAATTTCAAGTGAAAAATGTTGGCTTGTGCCAGTTTAAACTAGGTGAGCCACTTGGCAGTTTGTAACTGGCTTTATCTTCAAGTAGGTGATAGAGTCAACACTTCATGACTGAGTTTTGAGACCTCCAAACTCTTGTGTAACATTCTTAGAGCTCTTAGAAATTATTTTACAATTGGATTAAAGTTTTAGGCCTTCCCTTTGTGATATTTGTTAAAGAAAGCCTCCCTCAGAAGTGCTCAAGTAAGGTATGAACCTTAAAGTCTTCTGCTCTTAATTTCCGCTCTTGTGCTGCTTGGTGGCAGGGTGGGGCTGGTGGTGGTGGGTGTGTGGGAGTTGTCACCTGTATTTATCCTGGTGTGCCTTAATAAAAACCTGTGGGAAATAGCAGAGAAATAGCTTATCTTGCTTTTCCCTTGATGTTTGTTTTCACAGGCAGATAAATTTCAGATGTATGTCACCTACTGCAAAAACAAGCCTGATTCCAGCCAGCTCATCCTGGAACATGCAGGGACTTTCTTTGATGTAAGCAGCCATTGCTGTTTTCCTTCCACACCTGGTGCAGCTGAAACACCTCTTTTTTTACACTCAAGCTATGGGTTCCTTTCTGTGCCTTGGCATTTGGGTTTTTCATTCCACTGCAAATATCACATGCTGTGAGAACTGATAGGCTGTGGTGTGGTGTGTGGTGAGGTGTGGAGACACACATTCTAATGGGAACCTTTGGGCATTTTGCAGATTCAGTCCTTTCCAAAGATCTGGTTCAGATGTAATCTCTGTTTCTGGGTTAGTGAAAAAATGAAAATCTCATATTCTGTTATATATTATGACCTGAAATTCCTAAAACTAAAGCAAGTTCCTATCCTCCTGTTCTACCCAGCCTATTCCATATTTACTTCATTGTGCTAATAAGGAACTCCATTGACTCCAATTAACTATTTCCCATACAAGTGCTACAGCCAGTGATAAATGCTTTTAGGCTCCAATTCCAATTTTGTAGGCTGGGAAAAGTCTTTCAAGTTTTTGAGTACCTTTAAACCAAGCTCTCTTCCTCTTACTTAACCTCATCCATTTTGCCATGCTTGTCTGCTACCTTGTAGCTTTAATTAGTTGACTTTCTGAAAAAAAAAAAAAAAAAAAAGATGCTAAGGCCTCTCCTCTAAAGCATTTGAAAGTGTTTGCAAATGTAACAGATCAGCAGATCCAAGCTGTGATGGAGTTGGCAGCTGACATAAATCAGCTCCTCTGGAATCTGTATGTGCCAGTGGTTACAGCATTTCAGTCTCACTCAACAATGAGAGGTCTCTCGGAGCCACAGGAAAAGTGATGAGCACCTTTTTCTTTTGCCTCCTTACCGAATGCTCTGAAAGTCGAACGTGACTGGGATGTGTTTTCCAGGAGATGGCGCTTGAGCCTGTTGAATGGTTTGTGCTGGTCGGCGGCAGTGCAGGGTCGGAGCTGCCTTGGGTTGTCTGTCCATCTGTGCTGTTTGCACAGCTTGAAAGCTTTTCCACTCCAGCTCTCTGCATAGGCTGGAAAGCTGCCTGATATTTCTTAGTAGTGAATATTCGTGTGTCAGCATCTGCTGTTTTGCCAGGGGGAGGCGTTTGCCTCTCATGGGTGCAGGGCCATCACCCAGTGATGTCTGTGCAAAAAGAGAAAGCTGACTGTCCCCCCAAAAACTCCTCAAGGTTTTCCTCCACAGTGTGACTGACTAAAGTAATGCAAAGTACCTGTAGAGCCTTCTTATCTTGATCTGGAGTGGCAGTGGCTCAGGGGCAGGACAGCCTGGCACAAGGATACAGAGAAAATAGTTGGTTCTTTTTTTTTTCCAAGCAGAAACTGGAATTTCCCAAAACCCTGATGATGAGAGTGAATTATCTAGAATAACACCACTTAGTAAGAAGTCTGCTTGAAAATCACAAGTGTTCCTCAAATTTCAGAAGCTTTCATAGAAAACCACCTTTGAGATTAAAACAAGCAGTCCCAGTAATGTTTGAACCCTTTAAGCCCATGGAAAACTCGCAGCTACGGGGCTCACTGTAAGGGTTAACTGATTATGAGAAGGAGCAAAGATAGGTGACATATCTCATTTGAAACCGTGAAAAGAATTACGAGCTGGGATGTTCTCAGGATGTAAGTGAAGCCATGTATGTAGAGAAAAGCAATTTATTTTATTGAACCAGTTGAGACAGGTGGAAAACAATGCACAAACTCTCAACTGTGAAACACACCTAGTTTATCCTACAACATTAGTCTAATAAAGCATAAAGATTACCATCTTCTCTCCCTTCAGATGGTGGTTTGTTTATAAAATCCAGAAGTTTTTGGTATGGTTATATTAGCTGGAAATTGCACAGGGGAATGAAAAGAGTGTGTTTATTCTGATTTAACTTCCATAGACTTATTAATTTCGCTCTTTCAATTTTTGTATCTCTCTTGTTCATCATTACTTAAACTGTCCTTTATTCAGCAGTTTCAAAGATAAATGATGCCTGCCATGTTTAACAAATTTTAATATTTGTAATACCATATACTTCAGGCTATTTTTGATTACCAACATATGTTAGCTGTCAGCTTCAATTGGTAGAATCAGCATGTTATTGGGGTAATCAAGTTGATTTTAGTGCCTTTAGTTAAGCAAGCTTTGATCTTTGGGACAGAGTTTGGTTGAGACATGTACACGCTTTCTCTATTTGGAATACTTTTTTTGCTTTGAATCTTGGAAAAGATACAGTTTTGTATCCAAGAAGCCATAGGGCACTTTGGATTTGCATGACCAGCATGGAACATGATGAAGCTCAGTGACTTTGGTAGCATTGCAGAGCATGGTGTTTCTGCATGGATGAGGGTTCTTGGACAGTTTCTCTGCTGAGCCAGAATGTCCCTTAGGAAATGAGCAGAGGCACAAACAGGCTCCTACTCCAGCACTTTAGGGACCATAGGGAGGAGCTGCAGGGAGAATGGCCCTTCCCAGCGCTTACTAAATGTCACTCCACCAACCTGCTGTGTCTCTGCCCAGTCTGACCAGGGAGCATCCTGGCAGAGCAGGGAGTGCCCAAAGGAGAGCATCTTGCTGAGAGCAAGCCCTGCTGTTCAGAGAGCTGCGGGAAAGGACTGGGGTTAATTTTGTTACTTGGATCCTACAAAAACAAGTGTACTTTGCCAGTTCCAGGAAGTTCACAGACATGGCTGAAGTCTTGCTGGCTCCTGCAGTTAGGAATTGAGTCTCAGCCACGTGCTCTGCAGGCACAGTTCCTCTGTGAAGTCAGCTATGACTCAGCTTCATGCAAACTCCATTAACCCCCAAACAGGGCCCCTTTCCCTTTTCGGTCTTGTTCATGGCACCAGAGCTAGTTAAAAAAACAAACAAACAAAAAACAAAACCAACTTTTATAGTAAAAGAAACCAAATCAACAAACCAAAAATCTGTTGTGTGAGAAGTGGATGCTTTTGCATCCCAGCATTAAGACAAACAGTGGAGCTAAAAATAAGCAGTAACCTCCCTAGTACTCAGCAGAAAATCAGATTGTATACAAAAGGAAAATTTCTGTTCTTGGCAGATCTTCTTCTTTCATCTTCCATAACTTCTTTGCTTTACAGTCTCAAATTCACACTCCAGTAGCTAGAGAAAAGTCCCATTCCCCTTTTTCATTTGCTTTCTTAGGAATCATGGATTTCCTGGTGGCCAGGAGCAAGACAAGGCAGGCCCAGGGCCTGGTAGAGACAGAAGGGTTTCCAATCTGTTCTGTTTCATCAGAGAATCTGCCCTTGTAGGGCATGAATTTGGAGTCTTTTAGGTGGATGAATATATTGGTTAGGGTTCTGTAGGATTTTCAGGAGCTCCCAACTCCCCCTGGAACTGTTGTGGGGAGGCAGCCGGGCCCTTTGCAGCCCTCAGCAGGTCTGTGATGTCTCCAGAAATTCATGAGCACATCACACTGATCAGCCCAGACATTTTGGTTGAGGTTCAGGTGACGAAACAGAGTCTTGAGTGCTGTACCAGGTATCATAAGGGGATACCTGTCCTGGCCCCCAGGTGCCACCTCAGAGTAGAGCATGTCTGTTATTTCCATGGGGATATTTCAGCTACCCCAGAGCTCTCAAATGGGACTCAATGCCTATGTTTAGACAGCTAAATTACACCCTACTCATGCAATTTAATTTAATGTCACTTCATTTTAATTGAATGTTAAGATTGCTTTCAGCCTCCTTAGCTAGGGGAAACCAGATGACATGACAGGTAAGTCATACTTAAATCAAGGCCTGTTTACTCAGCAGAGCTTTAGCTAGACTTGCAGAGGGACCCTGCAGTTTATTGCCAGCCTCTCTGAAACCACACTTACATGCATGTGAGCTTAAAGAGAGTTAAAAAACTAAACATAGAATGCAGGGATCCAGAGCTAAAATTAGTTTTGGGTGGTTCTGTCTGGCTGGGGGTTAATACTTTTCCATGACTGACTGCTGTTTTTATCCCTTCTAGGAAATTCAACAGAGGCATGGGCTGGCCAACTCCATCTCTTCTTATTTAATCAAGCCTGTTCAGAGGATCACAAAATACCAACTCCTACTGAAGGTACCTGTGAGCTGCACAGATCAGCTCATGCAGAGGGGTTCACAGGTGTAATGAGTTACTTTTGCTTATGGGAGCTGCTTCATGACCTCTAAGTGCCCAGAAATCTTCCAAGGGCACAGTCTCCCTTGAGAGCACCTTGTTCTGTCTCGTGTTATAGTTGTTCCCATTTGACCCCCCACTTTGATTTGTGAGCATCCACAGTGGGGTTTGCTGCAGTTGAGCTTTCTCCTGTCTCTGAAGCAGCTTGCAGGGACCAAGTGGCACAGATGGGTGTGAGGGCAGCACATGGATCAGAGTTTGTTTATGGGTGTCTGCATCGCTTCTTAGGAACTGCTGACCTGCTGTGAGGAGGGCAAAGGGGAACTGAAGGATGGTCTGGAAGTGATGCTCAGTGTCCCAAAGAAGGCCAATGATGCGATGCACGTCAGCATGCTGGAAGGTGGGCAGGGGCCAGGGTGGGGAGGGACCTGCTGAGAAAAATTTGTTAGTAACGTGTGGTAGAAGTTACTATAGGTTCACTGTAGCAATACTGTTATTTCATCATAATTTTTAGGTACCTCCTGGCTCCTTTCTGATATTTTTCCAAAAGTCTTGAAAGAATAAAGATGGCTAGGAAGTTTGGTGGGGAGGGGAGAAGGGGAGGCGTTTATCTGTATCTTCTGTGTGTCTGTATATATACATATGTGATGTCTGTGTGTGTGTATATATATATTTAGCTAAAACATTCCTTCTCCATTAAATGAAAAAAATCCCCTCCTGAAACAGTATCATTTTAGCTGCTGACAGCTGTAAAAATTATTGGATGAAAACATTTCATAATACTGTTTCAACTGTTTCAACTGTTTCAAAAGTTCTGGTTTTGTGAGTCAAAACAGCTTGTGTTTCAAAATGTTAGCATAGTTATGCCAGCAATTTAAGAAGCAGCATTAAAAAAATTTTAGAACTGCAGAAAAAAAGTTTGATTGGCACGAAGTGAAGTCTTTTATTGGCTTATTATTGTGTGGAGTATTTCTGAAATGTAAAAATTTTATTCTGGACTGAGATGCTTTATTGTGTCTCACACATTTTCTTGGCCTGGGAAGAGAATTTCCAGCCTGACTTGAGGAAAACCAAGAAACAAATAGAATACTAAAACAAGTGAAAAAAGGAACTGTGCCAGTAGCCAGGCAGCACAATAAGCCCAGGTGATTAAAATTGCAGGAGAGCAAACTGAATTTGTAATGAAGTGCAAAGGATTTCTTGCAATGCAGTTCTGTGTACAGTAACCACTACTGAAACCTTCATAATATTATTTTTGAGAAATTATTACAATACTTCAGCAGCAGCCTCATTTAGCACATATGACATATTTGACCTTCAGTGAATTAATTGCAATGCTGCAGTAGAAAAAGAAAGGAGAAATGAAAATATTATCACTGGGGCAATAGATAGCCTTTATTGTCCTTTCAGAATCTGGAAAAACAAAAAAAAAAGAGAAGAAGAGAAAGACTCTTTTATATCAAGTCTTCACTGCTTTGGTGTTTCTGTGAATTGCTTGTCCCAAGAATAAATTCAAGTGATTGTATTTTGTGGTTTTAGGCTTTGATGAGAACCTGGACGTCCAGGGAGAGCTGATTCTTCAGGATTCCTTCCAAGTGTGGGATCCCAAGTCTCTCATTCGGAAAGGCCGTGAGAGGCATTTGTTTCTCTTTGAAATCTCTTTGGTGTTTAGCAAAGAGATCAAAGATTCTTCAGGACACACAAAATATGTTTACAAGAACAAGTTACTGGTAGGTGTGGCTGCAAAGCAAATATTCTGGGTGTTGTGTTTTTTGTAGGTAGAAGTTGCATTTTGGAGACCCACATGTCCCCTGCTGGGTTGGGGATACTTTTGCCCCTGGAAGGGCTGGCCCTGAGTCCTGAAGGACTCACCTGGAAGTCAGCCTGCAGTGAGTCTGCAGAGGTTTAAGGTAGTGAGATGTGAAGGGTGGGGGGAAATGCGAGCAGGATCACTCCAGCTGTTCGCTTCCCTGCCACCCCAGAGCTTTTCTGTTTCTTTTATCTGTGTGTAGCAAATGGAGATAAGATCCCATTCCCCTACCCATCCCAGCCTCCCCACTTCTTCCTACAAGTCCAAAGTTTTCTGGACTCGTGAAGCTTCATATATATAAAATCTTTCATCATTTCTCCTCCACACTAGACCTCAGAACTGGGAGTGACTGAACATGTTGAAGGAGATCCCTGCAAATTTGCTTTGTGGTCTGGACGAACACCATCCTCAGACAATAAAACAGTGCTGAAAGTGAGTTTTTTCTGTTTGTTTTCTTTGCCTTTAGCACTTCTAGTTCAGGCCTTGGGAGCCTTGAATGAAAGGTCAGTTTCTTCCCTCGTCATATTCCCATGGCTTCCATATCTGCCTGTGGGGTCATGCCTGCATCAGGAGCAGCTGAGCTCTAAGGAGTCAGTAGCAATTGGCACAGCTGTGCAGCCTTGCTGGAATTGCATCTCCTCTTGCAGCCTGGGTTGAGCAGTTGCACACTCACACAGGACAGGTCTCAGGATGTTTGGCTGGGAGGTGTAATTATCTCAGTCCTTTGCCACCAGGCTTCATCAATATCCAACCTCTTCCACAGACCTCCAGAGCTGACAGGCTGTTCTGTCAAGTGACTCTGCTGAGGAATCCATGTTATAATTGTTTTGTCTAAGGAAATCCCAGCTGTGCACTGATAACCTGTTTCCACTCTGCAGAGCATGCTGTATTGCTAGCATTAAATGTATTTATCCAGAGCTTAGATGCTTTGCTGTTGCTTGCCAAGGTCTGGTCAGAATGCTCTCAGTTCCCTGAGGTTACCAGGTACTCCAGCAGCTGTGACAGTGCAGCAGAGAGGACAAAGTTACTCATGGCATTCATCAGCTGACCATGACTCCTCCACACAGGAGGTGAGAACATGATAAAGTCTCTGTCTTTCTGCCTTGTGAAACTTTAGGCATCCAGTATTGAAACAAAACAGGAATGGATCAAAAATATCCGGGAAGTTATTCAGGAAAGGATCATTCATCTGAAAGGAGCTCTGAAAGAGCCAATTCAGCTCCCCAAGACACCTGCAAAGCAGCGGAACAACAGCAGAAGGTAACTTCAGTCATTCCCCACAACATGAAATCACTCGTGTCTTCTCAGCCCACAGAAGTGTGGTGTCTGTGGACTTTTTACTGGTTTTTAATGTAGTCAAAACACTTTTTATTGTCTTTGCCTTTTTTATGTTGTCTTGGCAAAAGTAGCTAGAAATCCTTTTTTATGATAGAAGTACAAAGATCTTTCATTTTATGCTCTAAAGTATAGAGAGAAACAGTAAAAATTCTTCAGAATCTAGGGTTATAGTTCTTTCCTAAAGTAGATTTTTCTTCTTCACATTTGAGTAAAACCAGATTTTTTTCCCTTATTTGGCATGTTTAATTGTTTAGCAGTCAAAATCATAGTTGATCCTGACAATATATTGAAGAATAGATAGAGAAATAATCTGTATTTCATCATCAAATACAGACTTGTTTCAGCCTGTCATGTAATATTCAATTTTTTTTCTCAACTTGCTCAATCCTGGATTAAATAGAAATTATAGATAACGATTTGTTCTTTTTCTGTTGTGGCATTCCCAAAAGTCACCTGTAATTTCAGCATCCTCATTTCCTCATCAGATTTTATCCCTCTTTTACTTCAGGCTGTGTTATAGAGATATCCAAAGCATAAACAACCAGGTTACCCAGGAGACCTGTAGCAAAGCAGAGATCCAGACATTTCCTCTAAGAACATGCTCCAATATAAAAATTTTCTTGTACAGAATGCAGACATATTTTTGATTTGTCCTCAAGTATATATTTTATATTATTTAAGTATTCAATTTGAAGGACCAATAAACATTTATGATTATTTTATCTGTACAGCCAAAGGGAAGAAAATACCCTGTGTTAGCAGCCTCAGTGAGGTAAATAGGTAGAGCACTATACTGTCTTTATCTATGTTTGGATATCATCTTTATGACTTAGTATTAAATTCCTGAAGAAATGTAAACAAATGTTAGGATTATTGTGTAAATCCAAACCCCACGGCTGAGGGTGACATCATTCTGAATTTCAAGAGCTCTATAGCATCATGGGCTGCCTCAGTGGGGTAATTTTATCACAATCCAGCTCTGTCCTGCTGTCTCAGCTCTTCTCAACTCCACCTGTAAGGTTGTGCTCACTGGTGCTGTGTTAAGAAACATCACTGTTTCCCAATCCCCTCTCTTGCAGAGATGGAATAGATGATGCAGACAGCCAAGGGGATGGCAGCAGTCAACCTGACACCATTTCCATTGCCTCCAGGACATCACAGAACACAGTGGACAGTGATAAGGTAGGACTGAAATGTGAAAATACATGGCAGGTAATTACCCTCAGAAAAATGTACATGAAAAGCAGAAGAGAAGGCAAAAGAAGGCAACCTGTCTTCTACTGAGTGAGCTGAAACTTGTATTCCCCTTTGCTAGGTTATTAAAACCCAGTCTGTTTCTGTGTGCTCGTCAGTACTGCTCTTCTACACATTAACACCTCTCTTACTGCTGCTTTTTGTGGGTAATACACAGAGGTTCAATTGGCTCTGAAGAAACAGCCCAGAGCAACCTTTTCTTGCCTAGTAAATCTTGTCCTGTGAGATCCAGCTTCTAAACAATCAAACAGCTGGCTATGGTACATGTTTCCCTCTGAGCTGAAACCAGACGTTTGTTGGAGGGAATGCAGGTACTTACACACCAATTAACACAGCAACATTGGGATCCTGGCTGCTATCTTGAGAGCCTGGGAGACCTACCATTTCCAGAGACTGTGATATTCTGGACCCCTCTCCTCACAGACATATGCTGGAGCATATGGATGGCCCTGAGACATGCTAGATTCTGTTGGAATGCTGCACACTGTCAGCACGTATGTACTTGTCATTTTACTTGTCAGACAATCTGAGTCCAGATCCCAAGCTCCACCAGGATGACTCACTTGAATTTGTCACCCTGTTATCTCCAGCTGTGCTCTTCCACTGAATTAGCAGTTGATTGTAGGAGAAAATGGGCAGTTAATAATTACAGGAGCTACACTGATGGCGCTTGTCATAGCCCCTGAGAGAATGCCCATATTCTCTTCATGCGTTGTTTTGAAATCACATGTAACTTGAAGAAATCTGAATTCTCCCATGCCTTTATGGATTTATCTGTTTGTCAGGGCTTTAATTATGCAGCCACTTTGAGAAGGTAGAAGGGTGTCTTCACAAAATCAGAGTCCGAGCTTTGGTTGTAAAGTTCACAGGTAAGGTTCAGTGCAGACACTGTTTTGAAAGCTGGACTCAGAAATATAAGTTAATTGAAAATAAATTACCTTCATAATACTATCTGTTGTATTTATCTTAAATGCATGTCCCCATGATTTTATGTTTTTGTCCAATAATATGCATTAGAAAAGTATTAAGCCTCACAATCCAAAGGCCACTGCAATGTATGCAAATACTTTGCCCAGTGTCTGAGAAGTCTTCAATCCACATGGACTTCTCTTACTTTCTGTGTTTTTCACATTTATCATTCCTGCAAAGAGGCCCTGACTTAGTGCAGTACTTGAGCTGATACATAATTTTAAGCACTCTCCTAAGCTTTGCTCGTTTGCCCCCAGCCCGTTGTCTCGGTTGCATGAATTCTGGCCACGTCTGGGTAAGATGCTCCATGTTGCATGCTGCAGCTGCATACAGGGGTTATGGTGCCAACACAGGCTGTGTACCCTGAAAGACAGCCCATCGTGGCAGGAGTTGGTTTAAGGATGCAAGACTGGAAACATTTACAGGAATTTCTATCCAGAACCTTGTTTGAACTGAACAGCAAATGTGTATGAGATGAAGTGAGTAAAGATTGTACAGGGGAAAAGTTGTTATCACTAGGGAAGCAGTTGTGTCATATTTTTTTTTGAGGTGGATAGGTTCACTTGCTGACTTAAGACTGTGTGGTTTTGTGTCCTGTTATACATTTAATGAATAGAAACAAATTTGAGCACACAGCTAAGTCTGAAGGTTGCTTGTACCTGCTTTGTTGAATCTGAGGTAGCAGTGTATCATCCTTAACTAGAGGGGCAGTTCCTGCTGAACAGTTTCCTTATTCCCACTGATGCTAATGCCAGAATACTGTGGAGAATTCAGCTCCTAGAGTGCTGCATTATCATGTCTTTGCTCCAAGGAGAATGAACTCCCTGCATCTCTTTATAGTTCTCTCATTTTTTCTGCACAACGTTACCCAAATTAGTGGCAGATGAAGCTGAGCTGCCTTACCTCCTGCTGAATTGGCAGGGTCACACCTGTGTTCAGTGTTCACTCAGACATCAGACTCACCTGCTGGCACAAAGCCCTCAGCACATGTTGGCTCCTGCTGTGCAGGGACTGGCTTGTCAGCAGATCCAAAGCTTTGAAAGGACTCCTAATGGTGGCATTTTACCACATGGGATTTTTTCCTTCAGTGTGTAGTTGAGTTATTCTTCTAGGAGGGTCTGAATGAAATGTGATTGGACTGGGAGGTTTTATATTCTCACATGGACTGCTGCTGGTTATCAGCACTGGAAGACAGGACTACATCATGCTCTCTAGGTAGGTTTTCTTGGCAGAGTTGACAGTTCTTGGCACACACTGTAGCATACAGGCAATAGTTAACTCCTGTGGGGCTGATAGCAGCTCCTGTGGGTACAGGGTTCAACCATCAGTGGTTTCCCTGCCTATTTCACTCCAGCATAGTCAGCAGACTTATTCCCATGAGGTCAGATTCAAATCTAGGGGCTTTTTGGGGCTGCAGCCCCCGTGGGTGACTTCTCTATGTGCCCCAGTGAGATCTCCATCCAGAGGAGCCAATGGAAAGAGTTCCTACCTTTAGAAGCTCTGGCTGTTCACAGCAGAATCATCTGCAAACCCACGCCAAGAGCTTTGCAGTGCCATCAGCGAGCCAGGATGGCAGCAGATTAATCCTGCCTTGGGACCATCTATGTATTAACTCCATGCCAGAAGCAAATCTCAAGTAACGTGTAAGAGTTGCTATTACTCTCTGAAGCCAAAAGAATTTAAAGATTTAGCTGACACACTTTGTCCTTTCCCTAAACCTTGCTATTGTGCCTGAGGGTTGCCTAACACATTAGTTGAATGTTCAGACAAGAATGTCAAACAACATTTTAGACAAAGAAAATCACAACTTCTCAAAGATTCTCAATTTCAAGTAGCACTTCTGCTTAACAACACTCCTCATGCCTCAAGTCATATGTATTTCTTTCAACTTATTTGTGAGTCAGCTCCTCCTGAGTTGTAAGTAGCAATTTCTGTTTTCTCTCACCATGGCACAGCCCTGGAGCTAAGCTTTACTTTTGTATTTCAAGCTCCTAAAAGACAAAAAGGTTTTTTGTTGTTAAGTGGGAGTGAAATAACTGTACTGTAAATTCAGCAAGGATTTGTCTTCTCTCGAGACATTTGTCAGGTTGATTCTTTGGTGCAGAGGGTAGAGCACTTTGACTGGGGGCTGAGTCCTGGTTCTGCTCTGTCACTCACATGTTGGACACCATCACAAAGTACATTTGATGGCACATTACCCTTTCTTTAATTCCCCTTGTTTGGTTGAGGAATTTGCAGGGGGAGACACAAATTCTTACCTACATTACATTTGTACATTGATTACAGCATTATCCTCCATTGTCCCAACATATGATAGATGCCTGTTTTTGTAGCCCTTATGGTAGCAGACTCTGCTTTGAAAGTATTCTGAGTTATGTGCCTAACTCCAGAAGTGTTATTAAGCCTTTAAGCATGCAGACTTTCCTGACTGCAGTCAGTGGTCAGGTGATTATACAAGACTCTCCAGATTAAAAAAAAAAAAAAAAAAATAGTGTCTGGGTCTGTTTAAATTAAATATCTGATTAAGTAGCTTCTTAAATCTGGATATGAGTATTTAATATCTTTACTTTACTTGAGCTTTTCTATCTCAAAAGTATGTAAAGCAATTATCTCCAGGCTCAAATATTTAATTTTCATTACATACTATATGGTAGAAACACAGACTTCGAGCAAGGTCTGTAGGTCTGCACCTTCGTAAAAGAAAGAGAGAATATATAAAATGTTTCTTTTTCCATTTGCAATCCATGACTACTTCCATAGGCAATCTATAATCCAAAATATTTCATACACAGGAAAAGAATTCTTTGGATTGTCATTTGGATTGTATAAGTTTTATACAGGGGGGGGAGATGGGTTGATGACCCAGACCCAGTGCTAAAGAATCAATAGATAATGAATACTATTACAAGAATTGCAATTCCCATTGAGCATCCAGGTCATGTCCCAGGTAACCAACTACACAAAATTTCTTCATCCTTTCCAAAAGGCAAAGGAGACAGCTTTTGTTCTATACAGTAAGCCCTCTTCAGCATGCTATCTAAAATCTTCTCCTTAGAGAGAAATCCTTGCCCTATTCACAGCAGACAGGATTTCAGTCTTTATATTTGGACTCAAAGCAGTGGGGAATGGCATAAAGGAAATGTTACATGCAGGGCATTCTCATTTGTTAAGCCCATTGAGCTGTTGGCTTGTGGAACAGCTGTTTCTGGCGATACTGCTCCAGTTTCCAATGGCCTCCTTTTTGTTGGCTTTTGCAGACTACTGGGGAGAGCAGTTCTCATTTCCTTCTGTTGTTTTTGGATGTGGAAAAAGGCTCTGAAATGTGAACTGAAAATGTTTTACTCTCTAAAAATAAATCTACATTATACACTTTTATCTTTTCCATTAGATACTAGACTCAGCTCACCTTTCAGTCATGAGACTGAGACCTTGACCTCTTCCACATTGGTGGTATTATATAAAATCTGGGAATAATTATTCTTCTAATTGAAGGTAATTTGTACAAGAGGGGAGATTTTAGAATTAAGGCTTGTTGGAACAAGTCACTTAGGGGCAAATTCTCTTTCTTTGAGTAGCTTCTAATCAAGGTAAAACAGCTTTCTCCCTGTGATGTTGCTGTAGCAGGAAGTGCTCACTCACTGCTGGTGAGTTCTGTCTTGAGTTTCGTGCAAGAGACACATTTGAATTTTTACTATGAATATATGATAAAGAGGAGTGAATTATGGCCCCAGAGGATGTATTTCTATTGCTTGAATGCTGCCTAGCATTAGATCAGTTCTCACACCGAGTTCCTACTGCCCTCACCTGTGGAAAAGAGAAAACACGATAACAATCAAAGGAAAACCTGACATAAAACATTTTGGCACTTTAATTTGCCTTCTTGAGGACTCACTAGCTGTAGGTAGTTAGCTCTTTTGAAGATACTGTCATGTAGTAGCAAAATGTTTATCTTACCAAGGAAATAAACTGTTCAGCCAGGAGCTGAGACATCCCTCTGTCTCTCTAATGATAGTTTCTTAAAATTTCCTTAGGCTTTGGGAGGCTGCCTCTCAGTTCTGGCTCTAAATCTTGGTTAGGACCCCTGCAAATTCAGCTCTTCCCTGAGAAAAATATACAAATGTATGTATCTTTTTTTTCATTGTGAATGGTTGCCTGAAACTGAAGTCATTGAAGTGACATTTGGAGCTGATAAAATGAGACTGGTTTATCTCTGCTGGCAATGCCTGATTTGGCATGAACTTGCCTTTCTAATCGTTGATGTTCAGTAATATTACTGCAGCACTTTTCTTTTTTTCTCTCTTTCCTAAGTATAAGTAAGGACTTTGCCTTTGCTTCCTGTATTTCTTATCAGGAATGCAGCAGTGCCAACATCCTGAAATGTTCCAGCTTTTGATTTGCAGAGGTCTGCTTGTCTGTCTAAATTTGATGTTTTTCAGTCTTTTGGAAAATTAACTTGAGGCTCTTGGAGTGAAATATAACACACCCAAACAGGCAAGGTATGAATTACGTTTTTAGATTTCCAAATGAAGGAAATCTGGACTGAAGTGCTACATGTACTTTAAATTGTGCAAACTTTCATGGGCACTCACAGAAAACTCTGAACCTCAGAGGGGATCCAATAATTACAACCATTCTTTGCTCTGTGTTGGGCCTATGCTCTACCATGGTATAGCTTAATCTCTGCCTTGGGGACTTGGCTGATAGGTCTCACAGTGTCTTTATGTGTCTGTACACCAGTCACTTTGGCTTGTAGCTGTACAGGAATTTACCCACCTGCCATCTGCAGGCAGAGTCATTTTACAGCTCTTTTCTTAGTGATTTATAATGCATGTAGCAAAGAATCTCCAGCTCAGGTATTAATACTGGCTCTGCCTACAGCACAAATCTACAGCAGAAATCTCCCAGGAAAATCCTGGGGCCTTTGGCACCTTTTTTCTCTGTGAACTTTGAAAAAGTGGACTTTTGTCTTTCCTGGATTGGAACTAGATTTCAAAACAATCAAAAAAGTAACTCTTACCAACCTTGATTTGGTTTAATCCCGGCTTGAATTACAGGGTACCTGTCTTTTCTGGCACCCATTTCTAAATGTAACTGGTAGGTGATCAGGAGATTTACCTCTGAGAAGAGATCTGCCAGGGGTGCAAGGGCTACCAACAGTAAGGACATTTTCTTTCTGTTGCCAGCCAGTTTTTGCTGCAGCTGTGGGTGGAGGCAGCAGCAGGCACAGGCTATCTTGTTTCACAGAACCTTCTCAGAAATGGTTCTTTCCAAAAACAAAATAAAATATCATCAGCTGCTTTTAATATATAACACTTGTTGGCAGCACTTGCAAACCTCATAGTAATTATGCAGGGGACCTTAGAGAAAGTCTTATTGCTATCTATTTCATAAAGAACATTTGCTATTGACTTCAATAAATTATGCTTTTTCATTTAGGACAAAAGGATCAGCATTCAGTATGCTTTCAGTCTTATTCTTAGATCTTTTAAATCTAATCTAAATGCATCCTTTGGTGGAAAATAAGTAAATCAGTAAGTGTATGGAATCAACAAGTGTATGGAACTCCTTCAAACTGAAGATCCCCTGAGAATATGGTAGATACAAATATCAGCACATTCCTGTTGAGGGCATTTAAATGTAATTTCTGTGGTAACCCACTTGATCACTCCTTTCTATTCCTGCAAGCAGTTTGAAAATCAGATTCTATACTGATGTGCTGATGGGCACATTCCCCAGAGAGCGGTGCAAGGCACACAGTCAGAGTTTGTATAATCCTATAATCTTAGTTCATATGGTGAGTATCCCAAATCCACTGCAAATGTCATATCTCTCAATCACAAGACACTTCTGAAGCACATGTGATCCTGCTTAGGCAGAATGGCTGTAATTTTAAAATGTACAGAATAAGGTGGAGAGTGCTGCCCTTTAAAAGATGGCTGGAAACTCAGCAGTGGACAGCACTATGGTCTTACAGGACAGGAAATAAGCTCCAAATCAGTAAATCTATATTACTGAGCAAACAGAAGAGGATATTTTGATGCCTGCTGTGAAGAAAGAGGATGTTTAAGTTAGGGGGGTGTTTAAGTGAATGACTTGATGCAATCAAAACAGACTAAGTAGTAAGGAAGTGCAGTAAAATAAATCCCTGTCTTTATTTCAAAGACATGACCAACCCCAGTGATTTTAAAATAGAAGGATTAAGATAAATTATTGATTTGCACAGAAGAATTAAAGGATATTGTTTTTCACCTCTGCAGAGGGACCGGTTGTTGTTGCACTTTTATAAATGTGCTGTGATTTTCAAAGAATCAAAGGTCAAAGATTTGTTGCCATTTACCTTTCATTGGAAAATGAGTTGGACTTCAGGTGGGAGAGGAGTTTCTATCTATCTCTGAACTGGTCTTTTACTGATTGGGAAACAGTTCAAACTGATTCATGTTAGTCAAAATTAG
This sequence comes from Parus major, assembly GCF_001522545.3. Classification (NCBI taxonomy): domain Eukaryota; kingdom Metazoa; phylum Chordata; class Aves; order Passeriformes; family Paridae; genus Parus; species Parus major. The sequence continues at coordinate 28,009,204 of NC_031776.1, forward strand.
TATTTTTTTCCAGCAAAAGTGGTTAGACAAAAACATATGTATTTGAAGAGATCAAGTGATTGAGTTCCTTCCTCCTCTATATCTGCTAATGTGAGTGCAAGCTGAACTGTAAGTCATTAAAGGCCATTTCCTCATTATTGCTTATCAAAACTAACACAGTGTTCCTTCCCCTTCTCTTCATGAATGACTCCTTTTCACCTTTGTCCTTGCACCTGATGCACAGCAGAGGATTTCAGTCCTGAGTGACACTGCTGAAGTGATTCCTCACCTCGGGCTGCCACAGACTGACCCTTGCCATCACCTCTGACAGGGCTACACAGCACCTGCCCAGACCTTCCCAAAAATCTGACACCACTTTGGAAACCAGCCTGCTCAGAACAAAAAATGGACACTCCTGCCTCAGCCTTGGGCTGGTGTTCCAAATTAGTCTGTTGATTAAAGGGACAAAATAGTTAATTAAAAGTGGATAGATTATGGGGTCCCCTCCAAATGAAGACATAAATAGAATCGGAATTGTCCATCAGTGTTCTGGGGTTCTCTCTGTATCCATTGTTGGGCCACTAGATCATTTAAACTACTTGGCTTAGAAAGAAAGGAGCAAACAGTATTCAGAACTTGTTTTTAAAAAGGGTATTTTTGTTATTTTTTTAAAATTTCATCTCAAGTTCTACTTTCAGTGTTGTCATTAAGCAAGAAGTTGTTCCTCACTTAAATCTGATCATTCTCCTCCTGTTCTTCAAAGAACTTGAGTTCATGTTTATTTTTCCTGTGCTGTTGTTTTGAGTTGTTTCTGGGGTTTCATTCTGGTGATTACAGTGTGTTTGTTTAATTTGGATGTACAATATAAAATATATTCCTCTGGAGGAACAATATGTTTTCTTTTTGGATAAGTTTTTTTTGGTTTTTTTTTTTTCCTTTTAGAATTCATCATTTGTGTGTGGTTAATGTTTACTAGAGATGCCAGGTTTGTTCAAGAAACTTAGAAAACCTTGGAACAGCATGGTTCCAGGTATAAAGGGCACATAGGGATAACACAGAATAACTGTCTAGAAATGAAGAAAAGTTTAAGTGAGATGAAAACTTAATGTTAGGATGCTCCAGGAGGCACCTCCCTGCCTTGGATTCGGCATTCTCCCCACCTTGTGAACCACATGCATGCCTTGCTACTGGCAGCTAAGAGAAGGGAGAGAGGCATCCAAAACTTCCCCCAACCCTCCATGTCCAGGATCCAAGTGCTGCTGCTGTCCAGATCAACTTTATTTTTTTGTTTGTGTCTTGCACTAATTTAAAACCCACCAACAATCCAAATCAAGCTCTCCTTCCTCAAATGTGTGCAGGCAAGAAACAGAGGAGTTTGAAACGTGGCACATCTCCACAACCTGTTTTGTGCCTGGGTTAATTTTTCCTGACACCACACCATCACTTCCTGACTGTAGCTGCAAATAAACAATTATTGAAAGCACAAGGCGGACCACACATGGGTGTTTTTTCCACTGGCATGGAGAAAAGCTGTGTGTTGATTGCTGATTATTTATTTCAAAGGAGTCAGCTGGGTTTGTTGTTACATCTTTAGGGCACTGTCTCTTGAGGTGCTGATCTTTCTCAGCTTGCAGGAAGAATTGAGGGTGGAATCCAGCTGTGCCCCACAGGTCCTGGGCCTCAGTTGTCATTATTACTAGAAGTTCTTTAGTGTTGATATTTACTGTATGATTCTGAGCAGTCAATAGGAAAGGACAGCAGGGGTCTACCCAGCGGAAGGAACACTTAGCCAAGCCACATGATTTTCCTTTAAAACTCGAGTCGTTGTTAAGCCATCAGTTAGAAGTGTGACATTTATATAGAGAAAAGAAAGGAAGTTGAAACACACACAGAGAAACTTCAGCTTTCTGGCTTGCTGCAGATAGTGCAGTGAGAGTGATTTTTGTATGAATTTAACTGATTGTCCTTAGAAAGGTAAGGGCTGTGTTCTCTATCCATCGCTACCTGTAAAAAGGGCAAAATGGCATTTAGCTGTCTGGTCTTTGCCTTCACATCCTGGCCAGTCCTCTGCTGTGCAGGCTTCCAGTGTGAGCTGGGGCACTTGGGAGGCTGATGGCCCCCTGCCCCTGAACCTCCCCAGCAGCAGATACAGCCTTGCCCAGCTTTGTACTGGGTAAACAGCTGTGACTGCAGGGATGGCCTGGGGACTGAGGTTCTTGAATGACCTGGCTTTTGTTGCAATGGCTGAGCAGGCTGTGGCAGCATCCCCATCCCTCTGCCTCTCAGATATGAGGTGTAAACCACACCTCCAGGGATTGTTTTTTGCGGGTTATCTTTTGAAAACTCAGAGGTTTCACGTTCTTTCTTGGGTCCTGGCCTCAGTGCAGTTATTTTGCAGAAACTCCCTCCAGCTCTGAAGTTCTAGTGCCCTCCCCAGCAACTGAACCTCTGGTACCTTTTGCCTTTAAATCTCTGTCCTTCAGACTTCCTGGGAGAGAAATTTGAGGACTGAGAAAGGACTTTAAAAATCAACCCTTTCTCAGGCTCATCAAGTTCCTGCCTTATGACCTTCTCTTTGTGTGATGCCCATGTGTTATTTAAGAGCACTTGGCTGCTTGTTTCCACACACCCCAAAAAAAAAAAAATGTTGAGGCTGAAGTGCAATTAGTTTGTGGCACTGCAAAGAGCAAAAAAAGGGATGGTGAGTGCTGTTGTACTCGGTTAGGCAGCTGCTAAGGTCAGAGATGCAAGGCACAAAAGGTTAAGTCTTTTGAAGAAATGCAAAGGAATTGAGTAATACATAAATCAGTTTTATTTCAAGTCAAGGAAAGCAGCTCACTGTTCACCAGGTGAATATCTGTCTCTGAGCCTCTCATAGCTGCATATCACATCTAGCCTTTCAGGAGTCCATCAGCTGCTCAGGGTTTTGTTTCAGTAGGAGCAGGATTTGCCTCCAGCCTTAGGATGAACCACTTTCCCTGTGAGAGGGGGAGGTGAAAGAATAAAGATAGTTAAGTAAGAGCAGGGCTGAAGCGGATGTCTTTTAAACAAATATACAATTTATTTTCCATCAGCTGGTTCCCAGTCCTTGCTTGCTGTGGGAGATAAAGAGCAGCACTGCTGCATTTCAGGAGAACCAGGATGTGCTCCCCAGGTACAGATCTGAAAGGTGACCACTTGCATCCACAGATTTGGAATTTTTCCTGATAGGAGCAATACAGCAACTGCTAAAAGTGGTCCTAATGAATGAAAGCATTCATTTGCTTTTCTTAATGTTATAACTGATTAATTCCCCAAATAATTCTTCTGGGCATCCCATCCTTATGTAAAGACTATGGCTAAATGGTTTAATAGGATAAGTGCTTTATAAAACAGCTCTGTAATATTTCAGCTGTCTCTTTTCATTTCAGTAACAAATATAAGGAAAGCTAATGTCCCAGTACACAGGGATTTGCAATCACCTTTAATGGACATAATTCCCCTCATGGGAAACAATAAAAAATACCATTGCAAGAGCCAGAACACTTTTCTAGCTTTGCAATTTCGTCACAACAGATTGTGTCTCTCTTGCTAAATTTCTTTGTGCTCTAGAGGAGAAAATAAATCTGGCAAAGAGAAGCAAGTTTAATTGTAAAGATAAACTCATGATGGGGCACAGCAAGGGTTTCTGAGTTTCCCAAGACAGCATCTGTATGACTGAGGAGAATTAAATAAAATAATGTTAGCTATTAGCAGTTCAGTGAGTTTTAAATGAACCCTGAATGATAGCAGAATTAAGAAGAGGTTTTGCCTTTTTCACATTATCATCACTAACAGAAGGCATCTCACTTGCTGTTTGTTCTATTTTGATGGTAAATCCTGTCCTAACAAATATGCTGACAAGCTGTAAGAGCACTGACTTCAATTGCATGGGAGGTCTGTCTTATATTCCATATCCATTTTAGAATCTGGTTTTCATGGCTTTAAAATATGCAGCAATAGAGATTAATACACTGGTTTGGTTTTTAATGAGTGAACTTGGGATTTGAAGGTTTGCTGCTAAGTTTTATTTAAATGCTTTCTTATTTATGGCACCATACTTAGAATGTTATAGATAGCATTATCTGGCTATTGTGACAAGATGGATTTTAGGACTAAATAAATTGTGAGCATTCCTCTTAAATTGCTGGAGCCAAAGGGGTTAGGAGTGTAGGAGTGTTAGATTGCCCAGCTGCAGTCATTGCCCCTGCACAGCCTTGTGATACATTGCAGGGGTTCTGGTGGCTAAGTAGGAGGGAAGAAGTCACTGGAGGCAGCTGGGATTGTACATCCTTGACTCACCACACAGAGTAGGTGACCAAGCTCTTTCATGAGCAGCAGGCAGAGAGAGGGAATGGTAGCTTTGATTTAGTACAATATAAGCTCCATGCTGGGCATGTAGTTACTGTCCTTTGAAATCAGTCAGATTTGAACCTTTTGTGCTTAGTTGTGATTGCTATGCTGCATTTTTGGCTTTGCCCACCATTATGAGCTGGTGCAATGTGCTAATGCAAGCCATTATTTCAGGAGCTGTTTGAGAGTCAGCATGTTTCCATTGTGTGACAGGTCCCAGTGATTTTTTTGGTGCAGAAAAATAGATGGTTTCTCTTTTCTTCAGCTGCAATATAGCAAATGCAGAATTCTCTCCTGTTAGAAGTGTTGTGTTAGAATGCACATATGAGCTGTCTGCATTCAGCTGCCTATCCCAGCTGTGTATTCCCACCTCCACTTTTGGAAACCAATTCCAGGCCAAATCCTGTCTCTTTTAGGCACACAAGAACTGACTTTAGTGAGGCCTGAATTTGTGTCCCCTCTCAAGCAGGTTATTGCTTTGAAACAAGAGAATGTTATGAACCTCCTATTTGCTTTGAGCCAACAACTTTGTTTTTAGTCAAGCAAGGAAGAGTCATGTTTTTAAATCCAAAGATTAAACATTTCCTTCCTGCTGTCACACCTGCTTCCATTGAAGAGTGCCAGCTGCATGGAGAGCTGCTACCATTTAAAGTCAGCCCTTCCTTGGAACAAATCATCCTCTGTACACACCTTTGCAGCTTCCGCTAAAGTGTGTTCTTGGGTGATTAATTCTTATGCAAACAAACTCTTGACTGGGTGTCAACTGTTACCTGTTTCTCATATTCATGTGTTATTCCCCTGCCTGCTGCATGGTGTGCAGTGGTTTATGCCATCTTCAGTTTTTTAAAGAAAAAAAAAGAAGTTTCCTCTATCTTTCACTTTTCCATATATCTAGATCCAACCTCGGTGTTGCCAGGAACTTTGTTCACTGATGCTGGTTAGTTGAGGAATTGTTTTTGTCCAACTATCTAGTTTTCATTTCTGTCCATTTTCTGGCCCAGTTGTTCAGGTTAGTATGTCTCAGTTGTATCAGGCAAAGATATAGGGTTTATCTTATTACATTGACTTCAAATACAGGAGAAATCAATGTCAACTGGAATGTCACTGTTGGCTGAGGCTTATAATGGAATGGGAAAGGAACAAGAGAAGAGAAGACAGTAATGAATAAGTTGCTCAGTTCCACAAAAATGAAACTGGGAGGTGTGACCTTTAGTAGGAAAGAACTAGCAGAAGGAGAAGGAATCACATGAACCTGTCTCTTACGTCAGTGGATAAATTGGGGTATGTTTCAGCACAAGGGGTAACAGGAACAAATGATACTGTCACTGTCTTGTCTGTTCTGTAGGCTTGAGCAGTAGTGTCATTGTTTGGTCTGATCTTACCTGGAGAGCACAGAATGCTTGTGAAAGCCCTTTGGTCTGATTGCTGAGGTTGTTATTTTGTAAAAATAGGAAACACTGTCAGGCAGTGTGCCAGGACAGCAAGAGGTGGGAATGAGGCATGGTACCTAAAGTGCAAATGGTGGGGAGTGGGAGAATGGGAATAGCAATAAAGCCTAGGGGCTGGGATGGGGAAAAACAGGAAGTGAGGCATGTGGAACAGCCCCAGGCAGTGGCTGGGTGTTCCAGAGTTTGGTCCTGATGGGATCAGGTCTATGACCTATTGGAACTGGTTGTGTCCAGGTGGCCTATTGGGTCTTGCTTTTCTGAGAGGAGACTGGTGAGGGCAGCCCATGGCAAGGGGGCAATTGGTGTGACCCAATTGGCGCCAGCTGAGGAGGAATCTGACACTCTCCAAAGATACCAAGGAGCCCATTGGCTGTGATTGCTTCTCTAGGAATGAGAAAGCATCAGTTAAAGATGTTCTTGGTGCTGGAGTACTAATGTCTTTCACAGATGAGTAAGAGAAATGGCTGGAAATATTGCCTTTTGGAGTAGGCTCCTTGCAAGCAAATTACATACTGTGAGTAATGAGTGCATTTGACAGCAGAGTTTTTGATTTTACAACACATTCATAACACCTTGGAGCACTTAGTACCTTGTTAACCCAATTAGTATACTCTGAAACTGCCAAGGCAATCTGAGCAGCTATTAATCACGTGCCAAACTATCCAAGATCACATTTTGTTATTACTGCAGAGACAGCCAGGAGTGGATTGGGAAAGAAGCAGCTTTAAAACATCAAAATGCACAGACAACTGGTTACAGTAAAACCAAATAATACTGAATCAGAAATTAATACAATAAAACAAGCCATCATACCATAGATTGGCCTGCCTCATTGGCACTTTAGGAACTGTAGTAGTGTATGAGTGGAAGTTGCTTATCCTGGAGCTGTGAAAAGATGCAGCAAGTTAATTGTATTTAACCTAAACTAGAAACAATAAGAGATTCATGTCAGATATTCCACCTCACTTGCCAACTGATAAAAACATTGCAGTTTTCAAAATCTGCTGTCTCATTTGTAGTTAATACCACTGAATTGCAAACCTGGTATATTGGCTCTTGGAATAACAATGAAATAACAAATACAGAGCACAAGTTAATGATGTATTAAGCCCTGTTCATGTAAGTAATGCAAGTTAACACCTGTTTGTAGAAAATAAAATTAAGCTAGATTGATTTTTTTTTTAATGAGTTTATACTTCAGCTAATAGAGGAAATAGTGATAGACATTTGATTTGAGCCACGTGATACTTTCATTAACAGAGGAGAACAATAGAAAATAAACGTGTGATGTATTAAATGATGGAAATCTGGCTAGTTGACAGATACAGATAAAATAGAATTATTAAAGGGCAGGCAATTTTATAGAGAAATCCTGGAGAGACTTATCCTTACCTTTGTGATAGGAGAAATTTTTTTGACTTAGTTTTCTAAGGAAGCAACCTTTTCTTTCATGTTTTCAACATCTCTTTGTGCTCTGCCCTGTGATGACTTTTGTACCCATTAGACAAATTTTAAGCAACTTGGCAGAAGCTTTTGATCTCAAAAATCATTTCTGTAGAAATCCACATGAAGCTAGGGACACCAACCAAGAATTTGCTCTAATTATAAGAAATGTAGTAGTATGAACGCATGTTTTTATGGACACACACATTACTAGAGGCTCCACATGTCTGAAGGACCTCATAGATGTGTGACCCTCAGGAGAAGCTTCCGCTGTAGCTGGAGGCTGTCCACACAGCCCAGCTCTGTGGGAAGCTGGCCTGTGCTGGGTCTGCTCCATGGGGACCGCTAGTTACGCATGAGAAGCCAAAAACATTAAAAGCATGTCACTAATGCCTGCAGCTGGACGAGCAGTCAGGAGCAAAAAGAACAGGCCTGGAACAAATAGCTCGGCTGGCTTTCCATAGGTAAACAGGACCATCCTAATAACTGCAGATCTCACTGTCATGGAGGGGAGGACTTCACTCCTCTTTTAGGCTCAGGGGCCAGTAGTGGTGTTGAGGAGGCTGGTGACTTCCCCAGCACTGAGGTGGCTTTTCTCTTGCTAGAAATGTGCTAATCCAAACAGCATGTTTCTTGCAAAAAATAACCATTAGTTAAATGCAAGCTTGTATGCGGTCTCATGAAAATGTGACTGGCACCATCCCCGTTTCCGTGACTCAGAAGATATATAGGAGAATGGAGTCATCCAAGTTAAACTCTGGACAAGAAAGAGAGATGGATTTAGAACAAAGATCATCTATGTCCTAGGCCTTCTGCTAGTTTTTTTTTACCTTCCATATCTGTATGTTTCCATTTTTAAGTGGCAAACCAATCCACATGAACATGATACCAGCACCTTGCTTAGATGAAGGTTTGTAACAGCTTGGGGCACTCAGTACTCTTGAGACATAACTATGATCTGCTCCGTTGCTAAGGCTTTTGGATTTTAATTATTTTGAAAACACATTTGTAGCAGCATATACAAGAGCAACAGGGTAATAATAACAATAAAGCTGTGTTGTGTTTTTGGTATAAACTCTTTGGTTTGGAGTTTACGATTTATGTGTTCTGGAGCTGGATTCTTGCCTTGTAAAACAATGCAGCAGCCTTTTCTCATTTAGTTAGCCATCCATTTTTATTAGGGTGCTCTATACAATGCCTGCAATAATATTATAAAGGTGCACAAGGTTCATTATTTCACAACAAGTGACTAGCCAAGACCATTATTATTTTTACAACACCCAGACTTTCTATTGAAATACAGTTTGGATTATAACCTTTTTTTCCTCCTCCCTGTTTCTCTTTTCTCTACCCAAAGAAGAGATGTGCAATTGCTCCTCTTTAGATTGCTTTTCCACTCCCCTACAAAATATGTTGTTTTCTATGAAATGGATGGATTATAATGGGAACAGATCAGTGATAATGCATTGCTGGAATACAGCTATCCCCTAGAGAGCTTCTAATAATATCCAGTCTTCCTAAGCTTTTAAATCTGCTGTTTGGACAGCCTATAGCTCTAATATGGAATCTAGCTCTGATTTTTGCCTGCACTTAGAATTCTTTGATGCTCAATTATTGTTTGGGTTCTGCCCTCTCTGTCACATTGCCATGGTAACTGCCTTGCATAAAATCCTATATTCAGACAATACAGTCCCTGCCTTATAGAGGGGCTCCAGGCTCAGAAAAGTTGAAACTGTTCAGAGATTACTGAAGATTAATGACTGTGCTTTGAGCACCGCAGAGCATGTTTCTGAAAATCACTGTAATTAAATAAAAAATACATGCAGGTGGTGTGTTCTCCAGTCAGGAGTATTGACACCTGCTGGGAGTGGTGTAAATCTGCAATAAAACCACCTGGGGGTCTTATTGCAGCATATAGTTTCCTCATGCTTAATACCTATGGTATGTAATTAGCCGTGGTGGTTTTCCTTTGCCTGTTTTCTGGTTGTAAGTGGAACACCCTGACCAGGGTTCCCCACTGGTGTGTCCCAGGCTGGTGCTGTGTGCTCAGCTCCCTCAGCCCAGAGGGCCCCTTGGTGAGGCCAGGGCTCCGTTTCCTGCTGCTGGCCTGTTGTAATTCCGTGGGCACGTAGTGGATGTGAGGAAGATGAAAACAGCTGCAAATTTCTCGTGCTGAATCATAAACCAGGACATGTTTCACAAGCCCATTAAGCACATGCTCTTAATGTTAAGCATATGCTGAGCTCTGTTCAACAGGAATAGAGTTAGGTTAAGTATATATTTTTAAGTCCTGCACTGGTTTGAAGGTCTTTGAGAGTTGTGAACCACACTGGGATGATGAATTAAGTACGTTGATTAGAATTGCAAAAGTGTTAGCTATTTTCATGTTCAGTAATAACATATTTAATAGTACATGCCACATTAGTTGTAAGCAGCTGTCATACAGCAGGATTTAAAATTATCTTAATGGGAGTCAAGGCATTTAGTCTCCCCCAAAACAATAGAATACCTTTGGTTTAGACTTGACTCCCTCCAAAGGTGAGCAGTACTCCTCAGGACAGCCTCCAGAATCACATCTGCTTGAGAGCAGTATATTGCAACCTTATGTTACTAAAACACATGTACTAGGAAAAGCCTAGCTTAGGAAAAAAAATCTCATGTATTCGAAGGGGATACAAATATTAACTCAAAGCAGATGCATAAAGGCTAGGGACATCTTTGTTCAGTAGAGTGGGTCTTTCAAAACCTGTTTCAGCTCTTACGTCTGCCATATAAGATCTCTGCAAACACTGAGAAACCTGCAAGTATGGGAATTAATGAAAAAAATATTAAAAGTGTCAAGGAAAGAAAAAATGCATGCAGTCTGAAAGGGAACAGTAAGTAATTTTGAAATCTAGACTTGTTTTTATATTAGCTGTTCGTAAGTTGACTTCCTCAATTCAGAAGCTTAACTAATTCTCTGACACAGATGGCTAACCCTTAGCTGAAGTCTAATTATTATAGGAACAAGAGGTAGGGGAATCAGTAGTCCTAGAGGATCCATAGGGACTATACCCATGAGGCTGAATTTGCATGCGTCCCAGTGTTTAAATGATTGTGCATTGCTGCAGAGGGTAGGAACCTTACTGGGGCCAGCATGGCAGAAAGGCTGGTGGGGTTGCACAGCAGGTGGGAAGTGTATTTTATTGCTCCTCGGAGATTCTTTGGGTTCGTTTCCATACCCAGAACATGATCCTCTTTGAGGACTGCTGGGTTCTCCCTTGATGCAGTGAGAATAGTAATGATGACAATAAATAAATTTGTACCTCCAAATTTGCTAACCCAATGTTCATGGCCAAAATAGCCCGCTGTTCTGTTTGTGGTGAGCTGCAGGTTTTGTAGCAAAAACCTAAGAAGCATTCAGGCAGCTGGGCCAGCCTTTTCCACTGGGTTTATTTCATGTCAATTGCTGCAAATTAGACACATAAAATTTATAATGTGTGGGTGCCTATGCACAGAAATTTAGCTTCCTCAGTATTTACAGAACATAAAACAGTCCTCCTTGTTTAAGGCTAGGATGAACATTTCTGTCACATTAGGAAAGGCAACCTTATTTTATTCTGCAGCTGCTATTTAAATTCTATAAGATCTCTTTTGAGCCTAGGCAAAATTCAAAATGAGATATTTCAAACATCTGCTAACTATTATGGGTCCTGCCTGCTAGTAGAGGTAATAAATTATAGCTGAGAATCAAATGTCTTAATAATGTTTTTTTGTTCATTGCTTCAAAATTTGTCCTCTTTCAGTGTTATCTGTTCTCTTTTTGAGCATGGTTGTCAACACGCCTACAAAGAAGATTGTGCTGTAGGTGAGGTGGTTGGGATTGCAATGGGATGAGGGTGACACCCTCTAGTTTAAGTTAGGGGAATTTATTTTCTCTATTTCAGAACAGAGGGAAATCTAAATCAATCACAGAAACTCACTCTCTGTGCTGCGTGCCAAAAACAAGATGGGTGGGTCTAGCAGAATATGGGAGAGAGGGCATTTCAGTTTCCTCCAAAGGGGAGATAACAGATCAGCTTTCTAGTTTGTCATGGAAACCTTTTGTCAACCCAGTAACAATGACGTCAAGGTGGCAGTGGCACAGAGACTGGGTTAGTTAATGTAGCACACACCTGTTGAACTGCCAGAGGGGAAGGTATGTTGGCTTTTACATTTTCCATCCCTGATTCTAAACAACTTTGGTGAAGGTTTGAAAAGCGTTATTCAAGTCCCAAGGCAGCTTTCGTGAGCTGTAGCAGATTCTGACCGTGAGCAGGTGGTGCTGGAGCTTTCACTCTGGGAGAAATCCTGCTAAAAGGATTGCACTGCTCGAGCAGTGCCGTTCCCTCCTGGTTTGGGTATCCTTTTAGATGGTGGGGAGAGCGGACCTGTACTTGAAAAGAACAGCACCAAATTCCTTCAGTGTGTTTGGTTTCTTGGGAGTAAAGGCTCTGCTGGTGTTTACCAAAGGAGTTTTTTAGAAACACTTCTATAAAAAGAGAAACCCAAATTTACTACACCAGATCTATAGCTGTAGATGTATAACATTCCACTGTAGTGTGTTGTTGGAATGACTGTTCTCCTGCCCGTTTCTCTGGTGGGTGCTGTGCTTTTCTTTAGTGCTGTTAACTGGCTACTTTTGTTTTTTAAAGAGAGATCAGATCACTTTTTTGCTTCCTTCAGTGTTGCTTGTGCAACTACCTTCTCATTTTTAGTAATCAAAAAAATGCATTAACAATTCCTTAGAAATAAGCTTACTTCTTTTCATGAGAAAAGTATGTGGACAGGGAAAATAGTCCATCTTTTCTACACTATTCATGTTTACCAGCAAAACCATAGAAGTTGTGTTTGCAGAAGACTTTGAATCAGTTAAGTGTTGCACTGTGTCAAGAGTCAATGCAAGTTCTGTTACCATGGCTGGAACATGAATTTAATTAGTTGCATTTCTTGTCTATGGTAACACATGATAATTCTCTTAAAGTGTGTCCTTGTTATTGCTAACCAGTATGCAGATACAGAATATTTCTTATCATATAGCTTGAAAGAGAAGTAGAGCTATTATAGGAATGATGAGTCAAATCATATCGGGTTGCAAAGCAGAATTAAGGCTGAGAAAAAGAATGGCATAAAATGACATAAAATGGCCAGAAAAGGAAAATGGAGCCAACCAGTGTAAATGACATTTATTGTTCAGTTAGAATCCGACTGTATGTAGTGGTGCCAGCAAATTGCAGAAATTTTTGCAAAGGAACTGTCTGGGATTATAATTGTTCAAATAGCCAAAGTTGATGACCCATGGTATTCTAATAGAGATGGATGATGTCAGGTGGCTGCCAAGTTTCAAGGAGGTAAAAATAACTAAAATTGAGCAATAATTTCATCTTTTGTAGAGGATGAAATTGTCCTTCATATGAAAGAAATAAGGTTTAGTTGCATTAGCATTGTTGTCATTGTGGTATGTGTAAATTCTCTGGAGATATCTGTGAAGAACTATGATTTTCTTTGGCTTCAGTTTGGAAAACGTTGTACACTCATCTGTATTTTTTCTTTACACTCATTACTGGTGATTTCAGCCTGACAGAAAGGTATTTCATATGATCTAAAAATCTCTGTTGTATCGTTCAATTTTATTTGTGGCTTTCTCACTGGAAGGCTAGAAAAAGGTACTGTAGACATTTTGAAATAGGACTCTTCCTGAGTTCCCACTGCCACTGAGAGGTTGCCTGCCCTGCCAGGGAAGGGGGCCAGTCTCAGGGACTGGCAAATCTTCTGTGCCACCTCTGAGCCAACAGCAAGTGTCCCCTCTGCCCCTGCCCTCTCTGGGGAGCAGCAGGAGTGGGGCAGTGGGAAAGGCTGTCCTTGGGGAGCCCAGGACCTTCTCAGGAGGAGATGGCCTGCTGCTGCTGCAGAACTTTCTGTCTGTGTGCCAGGAGTGCACCTGCCTCTCAATACTGTGTCCCCTCAGTTTCCTCTCTGTTTTCTGCAGGACCTTTTCAGACTCTTTTCAGACTCTCTTTGGTTTTTTTTCTCTCATGCTTCAGTGGTGCATATTACTGACAAAAGTACCTTTGATACAGGAGAGAGGCAGATTCATTTATCTGCACCTTGGATCAATCCAGACATTAGTTACGGTACAATACAGAGCAGTGTGATAAAGGGTCCCTTTTTTGCTGGAGGGACAGAAAGGGGGCCCAGAAAGAAGAGAAGGAAACAGTGAGGGCTGTGCTAAGCTAAGTACACCCCTTTATAGGGCCACTACTTACTAAGGCCTCGTGAACCCTGAGAAGGAAAGATGATTTACATTGTGTTTTCATTGTTTACTTGTGGAAATTCAGCATTGAAAGAACCACCACCTCATAACCATATTGTTAGGTGTGGTGATGCAACAATAAATTCCTATTTCATGCAGTAAAGGCTAATTCATTCTCTTCTACTTCAAGCATGTTTTCCCTTCACTTAGGACTCAGTCTGGCAAACAGAGCATTTCAGCAGTTTCTTCTTTAGATTGGCTGGGGGTTAATGAGGTTTGAACACACAGCTCTGCTACTGTATTGCCTGGGATAGGGGGAAATTGCTCACTTATTATTATCATTCTTATTTTAGGAAAGGAAGCAGATGTCTATGACAAAAGTCTTCCAGCATTGATGAAGTAATACTGAATTCATAAAACAGAATTTGTTAAGGGAGCGTAATTCTGTGACTCAAAAAGGAAATATTCAGCCAAGGTAGTGCCCTGTTGGATATTCAGGTTAAGTAGATGGAGTAATACCAAGTAAATTGCTACGGGCACAAGCATGGCAGGCAAACTGTTGAGGTAAGAGTAATAAGAAGTGGAGTTGAAGCCAGACCAGCAAAGATTAATGTTTTTTTCCTTTTATTTTAAGAGTCTCCAGTATGCAGCTTGAGAACCTGATCTCAAAGTGAATTAAAGTTGTGTAAGGGAATTACTCTAGTTTCATTGCAAGGTTGTTTATCAGCCTGGATTATCACTGCTGGTATTCACCATCTTCCTTTGTCTAGCCCTAGGTACCCGTGTTGCTGTCTGCCCTCCATCGCTGCAGTCCAGTGCTCCCACAGCCCCATTCCTTTCCAGTGCCTCTCTCCCTCCCTGCATGGGCTCCTGTTCTCCGTCTCACCTGAACCTAGGATGCCACAAAATCCCACACTATTCAAGCTGAAATAAAGTAACTCAGAGCCACTGGCAAATGCAATGGATTCACTTTCTTTTTGAAGGAGAATTTCTTACAGTTTATCTTTTTTTCCCAGTTACTAGCAAAAATTCAAATGTGGTTCCCCCGAGCACATATCTTTATATCTGCCAATTTAGGATAAAATGGGGATATAGTTGAGGATTTGCAAAAGAAACCCAAAGGAAGCAGTGTCCAATTCACACTGAACTTCTCAGAGTTCAGGCTCTGTCCCTTCTTAGCAGCAGCTCGGTAACTGAGCTGCCCTGGATGTGTCCTCCACGTGGTTTGAGACACACTGGCATGCTAATGACAAACATTAAGTGTCCTTGGATCTCAGGCTGAAAATGTTACATTCAGCTACCAAAATCTTTTGTTTCTCCTGGACACTCTTGCATTGCACGCTGTGAAATATCCTGAGGATGTTTTAAGCTCAGGTCATATCACCTTCCTCTGCATGCACTGAGAGTAAAAGAGAGATGTGGTTTTAGGGAACAAAAGAGCACATGTATGAGTGCCATGGATAAACACAGGTGTCTGTCTGTGAAAATTGAGGCCTCCACATTGAGTGAATTGAGTATGGAAGAACAGAAATGAATGTATTTATCTGGGAACAATTTACATGTAACAGTGACTGCACAAACCAGAGCATTTTATTGGAAGTGTCTTCAGGGAAAGAAATTAAGCAGGGGCTGGGAATGTGCTTATCAATAGACCTTATTATTCTGCTCAACCTTTGGTAAATAAACCTAGCAAGTTCTTTCAGGCTTCTCTCAATCTTTTGCTTGTTTGTATGGGATTTCATTGATTCATACTTAGCCCTCTCTGATAATATGACATGACAAAAAATGTAAATGACAGAGTCAATGAGCATTTCTATTCAGTTGAAACAAAACAAGTGAGATCAACTATCAAACTCTCTGGATTTACATTCTTTGAAATAGAATTTATTACCTTGTTAGAAGCTAGAACAAAACACACCGAGAAGAAAAATATGCAACCGTTTTTTATTACTGGAGTTAAGGAAGAAAATTTTATGGGAGGAATGTCCTTTGGGCATGCTTCAGTCAACTCTGTCAAACAGAGTGGCCAAAAATGATAAAATTCAAAACCTGCAGCTGCTGGTTCCTTTGGGAGTCACATTACAGTAGTACAAGCAACAATCTTTCATTTTATAAGAGAAGCATATGACTGCAGCCAAAGGCCTTTCAATGCTATTTTAGGTAAGCTGATCTTCATAAAGGCCATTGTAATCTCTGGTGCTGCTCAGGTTTTAGGCGATATTTTCATTTCATAATGCTGTTTCTGTGTCCACTGAAAACATCCGCCTCGACGTGCCAGGCTCGATCGTGCACACTGTTACATCACTTGGCAAATGAGGTCACCTCAACTAAATGGCAGTATTATGGAGAAGGGAATGAAAACCCCAGGATTTAACTGTTGGGACCCAAGCTGCAACCCATCATGTGCTGAAGATCCCACAGCAATGCTGGGAGGGCCCAGAGGGTGCAGTGGGCAAGGCAAGCAGCAGGGAGGACTCAAACACAAGTGATCATCTCTCCCAGGTTCCTTTTTCTCAGTGCCAAGCACCATCTGAGGGTATTGGTATGCAACAATTTTGCAAACTCTTCCACTCAAGGTCAGCTTTGCTTCAAGCAGAGCTCAGCCCTGCAGCCTATCTGCAGCAGCAGTGGCCTGCTTTTATGTGATGATTAATGGGAACATTGAGCTGAAGCAGATCATTAGGATGCCCTCAGCCATCATATGTTCTTTCAGCCTGAAGCCTGCCTGGCACCCAGCACCTTCTATCAGTCATGTTGCTAACATGTGCTGGTTTTTCTAGTGTGTACTAAATCCCTCTGAAAATTCACTGTCTTCAGTGTGACACTTGCAAGGGGAGAAGGGGCAGGACCAGGTTTTCCTTTAGTGGCTTGGAGATAAGCACCACTCACAGTCACCATTCCTCCCAGTGAATTTTCTGTATTCACATCTGCATTTCCCTTTATGTTCTATTAAACCAACCTAGTACTGAAAGCCATGCAAAACGACTTGTCCAAATCCACCTTTGAATTAATTTTGGGCCTAAGGCCCTGATTTATAGTAATGGGACCTAGGGACCAATAATAAGAAAGAAAAATAGCAGCTATTAAATCTGCAAAAAGGAAACAACTTGGAGAGAGATGCCAAGCTGGTCTCTCCAGCAATGGCAGAGGGGAGTCAGACTTACAAGACCATATGGCTTAGATGTAGTTTAAATAATCTCCTCCAATTAAAAACAAAGCCAGTTTTATGTCAAACATCTGTTCTGTGAATTCATCAATTTGGGCAAAAAAAACATCAGGGGATATTTTAAGTACTTCATCATGGTTTTGGTTTCTCTGTGCAGATCCTCACCCATTTTGAGGGGGTTAGTATCCCTGAAGGGGGAGTGCTGTGGTTTCCTACA
Organism: Parus major; assembly: GCF_001522545.3. NCBI lineage: Eukaryota > Metazoa > Chordata > Aves > Passeriformes > Paridae > Parus > Parus major. Next base: position 28,026,099 of record NC_031776.1, read on the forward strand.
ATGCTACCAGGCATGAGGGCAGGCTTTTGTGTTTCTGTTTGCTGGGCTCCCCATCCATGCTGCCTCCAGATATCCAGCATTCATTGCAGGGGACGGGGGTGTTTTAGAGGAGTCCAGAGCACCTGAGGTGAGTCAGTGAAGGTCAGCAGAGGGTCTGCTGGAAGCTGGGCAGGGCTGGCACTGGAGAGGATATCTGTCTAATGAAATCAGTCTTATTTGTGTCTAAACCACAGTGGTACTTGGCTACTAAATCCTGATCCCTGCATGCTGGCAGAGGTGAGGAAGAGAATATAAGATTATCTCTTTTCTGCCTTCAAGCCCTCACTTCTTATAGCAGGACCAGGAAAACAGCTTTGAAGCAATCTACAACTTCTTGTCTTGGAAATCTCTACTTTTTTTTACTTGAGAAGGAGAGGGAGATCTCTGCCAGGTATTGTTTGAAATTATATCACTTTCCATAAGTCCATTAAGAGTATAACTGTGCAGACAGCAATGTAGCTGTTTAAAATTACTATCCAGATTATAAAGGAAATATAATCTGGGGATATGTGTATTAAGCAAGACTGATCTAGTGTACAAACTGAAATTTATATTCTTCTAAAGCATCCTTAGCTGGCCTTATTGTGCTTTTTTTTTATTTACTGTTGTATCATTTGTTTCCTTCCCAAGAGGGCATCTGAGGTTTCTCCTCTGGTTACTGAGAACCCTTGTTCACAGTTCTTTGGGTAGCTGTTTACTTTTGGTGTAATTTAATAGCTGAGGTAGTTAATTAAGGACCTAATTATTTCCTGATGTTGATATCAGGGAATCAGTAGATTCCTTGCTGAGAAACAAATAGTGGGGATCATACTCAGCTGGGAGCACTGTGGAGGGAGGAAGGCTTCTGGAAGGTTTCCTGGTCTCCCTTTTCAAAATTCTGCTCAGGGCAGAATGCCCCACTTAAATAAAGACAGATATGCATATAACCCACCTTTTGCAAGGGCTTCTTTTCTTATCCCCTGTGTTTCTAAAGCTTCATCAGACTCAAATACTCCTTTTCCACCAGTACCAGGTATGTGACGCTGGCAGCTGCGTTTCTATTTTAAACTCATCAGCTGTGAAGATTTTCTGCTGTGCACACTTGCCTCTGCTGCTTATACCTGGAGGTGTTTCACAAAGTTCCTGGCCAGAATACATGATCAGATTTTGTGTACTTGCTAGGAATGGCTCGGGAGTTGGTGTCTGATGAATCATCTGTGATTGGAACCCTTGATCCCCAGTTCAAAATGGTGCCAAACATGAAGGAAAACAGCTAGTCAGCTCCCTGATTTCAGTCTATTCTTGCTTTTTTTTTAACCCTGAGTTGGTATAGAAAATCTTGTGGCTGCAAAATTCAGCAGGTAGGGTTTACCTTGGAGGGTTTCAGCCATCTGCCTTGCTCACCCTCCAAAACCAAAGGGTTTTGGAGCCAGATGTTTTGACTGTGTGTCACTGAGGAGCTCCATCTTGTGCTTCTCCAGGGAAGGGAGAAGAATGGAATTTGGGTACCAGCTCCCTGAGCCAAATGCCATGAGGAAACCCTCAGATCAAACACAGGCATGTTCTGGTTCAGTTTGTTGCGTGAAACAAAGTGAATCTGGTTGTCTTTATCTTCAAAAGCATTTTTTTTTATTAGCTAGAAATGCTGTTTCATTTGGACCAACTTAGTCTTACTTTCTGGAAAAAAGGCTCCAGAAACAATTCAGACAGTTCCATTCAAGCTGTTCAGCAGATGTCAGCATGTGCCGGAGTCCAAAATCCAGCAGAGTCAGGATATGGTTGTCTAGTAGGGACTCCAGCAAGAGAAGCTGGAAAGGTACGTGCTATTTGAGACTGTAGCACCAGATTTCCTTTCCTTAAGCATATTTATATGCCCCCACGTGCCATCTGTCTCTTCTCCATGCTGTGGAATAACTTGCTGTGTCTATATTTGTGATTCTGCACACCCAGATGCCTCTGTTATCTCCTTGTTGAGAAGAGCAAAGATGGTACATTTGGCCCATTGGACGTCACCATTACCCCAGCCATGTGTTTGAGTAATTGCCTAAATATAAACAGACCTTCCCCTGGAGCTTGAGCAGTGATCCTCCCTGTTCAGTCAGATAAAACAGAAAGAGTGGGAAGCACCAACTCCATCTTAATGGAAGATGGGTAGTGGGGCCGAAGGACTCCGATGAGTCAAGCATTTTCCACTGAGTTTTCAATGCAGAGCTATTCAGTCCAGAGCAGTGCTACTGACTGCACTAGGTTATTCCTGGTTAGCCCATAGCTCCTGAAACACAGCCTGTCCCCACAGAAACAGCCCTGAACAAATGCAGCAAAGCATCCACCAGCATTGACAAAGCTCAGCATCCTTTAGAGCTGAGAGGCTTTAGAGTGACAAACATGGGTGACTCAGAGTTCACACTCCAAACAGAGCCTGTTACAGAGTAAAAAAAAAACTAAAGCAATTCTAGCACTGAAATTCCTCAAAGGCTTTTTCTGAATTTGATCTCTCACTCTCTAGCCTCCCAGTAAAAAGAAAATCTCTATGAAATTACAGAAATTTTCACAAAGAACTCCGCAGGGGATAAGATTTCTCATGTCCATCCCCCAGCTAAAGTGACAGCTCCTGAATTTATTTCAGTGCAGACAGAAACAACATCTAAGTGGTTTTATTCACTTTTTTTAATCTCTTGATAAGAATGCAAATCCCATTCTTGCTCCAACTGCCTCTCTCACCCTCTTGAAATAGGCTGTTTATGGTGACTAAATGCTTCTATTCAAAATTGGCTTTCATCCAGAACCAGACAGGCAGAAAGCCTAAAAGCAACAGAAAACTAGCAATTTATATTAGGGTGTAGTGCTGCAGCACACAAAACGTTTTGTTTAAACTAGCCGAGCTCTGTGTCCTCTTGAATAGATGTAAATAACCAGCTTGTGTGGATTTCCACAGCACTGTTGGCATATTTCAAAACACTTAAACAGACTGCAGACACCCACCTCCCAAATACCTGCTCACCCTGCTGGAGAGCTAGCCATGCCCACTTCACTTTCACCTGGAGTGGATTTAGTACTACTTAAGATCTATTTTAAGGGTTTATTTGAAGGAAGGAAGGACAGACTGTGACTGGTAGGTGTTTTCCATCTGCACTCTGATGATAAATATGCCTCTGGTGCTCAGCCTTGCTTCCTCTGCCTTCTGCTTTGTGGCTGAAAATGAAACAGGTGCACAGTGAGCATGCACACACACACTGTGATTGAGGAAAGGCAGTCTCATGCTCATCCTGCACTGACCAGTGCCTGCTGGTCACTGGAGCTCTTGGAGCATCCTGGACACCGCCACAGCAAGATGTGACCGTGCCTGGGATCATTTTGGTTGCTTGTATTTCACTCTCCTGTGGCTGATGGGCATGGGGTGGGTGTTCCCAGGAGCAGAAAGGGTCATGTGGGTGACAAACTCATTCCCAGAGTCAGTGTGACATAAACTGCTCTCATCAATGCTCTGAGGTGTGGCAGCAGTGTCCTGCAGCACACAGGGGAGTTCCCAAGGGCTGTGGCTGGGTTCCTGCCCGCACTGGTGAACAGGCAGGGATCCACTCTAGCTCGGGTTTGATCACCAAATTAGAGTGAGATGATTAGATTATCCTGATGAAAACATTTACACACTGAATGCATGGTGGTGTTTCCTAGCCCAGGAACACATGAAGGCAGAGGATGGGAGATGGTTTGCTGATGGCAGGCACTGTGGAGACAGGCTGGGGCTCCTGCCAGCTTCTCTCAGGACATACAGCCACTCCAGACAGCTTGGGGCCCTCTTGCTTCCTCATTACATTTTGCTATTTGCTTCCACCATTTCCTTTTTTCCCTGATTTTAAGGCTGTTGCTTGCTGTGTAATTTGTTAGATCTGTCCCTGTGTTAGATCTTTCAGTTATGCCTTGTGCTCTGCAAAGGCATGTTGCATTGTTATTTTTATTTTAATGTGTCTTGTTCTGCCATATACAGATTAGAGTGCTGTCTGGGTTCTAAATATATCCAGTCAGTGGCTTTAATGGTGGTTTTAATCACAGGAATAATAAAAGTGAACATCATATGTTAAAATGTGAGGCCATTTACCTGTGAATTTCAACCCCAAGGGCATTCTCTATTTTCTTTCCAAAACAAATGCAATATGTGTGAGAAACCAGCAGTCCATCTGTATTCCTGTTTCCATGCTCCAGCATAGAGGGAAGCATGATATACTTCCCTCAAGTTGGAAAATTGTTCTCTAAAAACAAATGAAGTAACAGCTTGAGTGATCACTTTGTAGGTGAAATGATTTCATTGGGAATCAGATGTATTTGCATTATTCCTCAGTGGCTTACAAATTGTATATATATTATTATTATATCGTAAGTTTTCCAGAGAGATTACTTTGCTGTGGATTAATTTGGTAGGAAAGTTTTCTTTGTGGTGTGGTGGTATGTAAGACATGGAACAGGCCTGGGGAGTACTTGGAAGTCCTTGGGCAAAAGGATCTCCTTTTCTGTTCCCTGGAGCTGGCACCTAAAAATAATCTATGGGCCCTTCCTGAGCTAGCTGCTCATACCTACCACCTGCACCTACCTGTAAAAGGGAAACTGCTCAATTCCACCTGCCAAAGAGGGGTCTTTCCTTGAAAATGTGTTATTTTAGCACTGGCTCCAGCCAGTCAGAGCATGTGGAAGCCCTGGCCCACATTTCCATCCAGCGGGTCCTGGAGGAGCAGATGATATCAATTCATATGTCTGCAGGGATAGTCAGGCCTCCAGGGAGCTGAGGGAAATAAGCTCCCTTCCTCACACATCAAAGGTATGGTCTGAAGGTGGGGGGACGAGAATCTCACCTGCTGAGGCAGAACTTGGTCACACCAGGTGCCCAGGAGCTCCTCCAGGGGATGATCACTTCCTGTTCTCATTATATTAAATTGCTGTTTGTAATGAATTGAACAGGCACACAGAGCTGGATGGTACCTGAGAGTTGTGGAGCACACCTCCCTCCTCTGGGATAACATTTACAGGTGTTGCCCAAATCGAAGCATCTGTTTGTTCACAGATGTTTAGTTCTTTTGGAAGGGATGACAAAGCCTGCCATAAACTGATGTTATGTCAGCTGCCCCTCAGCCCCCAGTGAGGAGGGCAGGGAGCTGCTTAGGGCAGCACTTCCCAGGCTGATGCTCACTGGAAAATGCTTTATTTGTCCCAAAATTTCCCAAGTGTCATCATGACCAAGCCTTTTTCTCTGGAATATTCCCAGTCTGTTTCACCTTCCCTGCTTAAGCAATAAAAATTACTTCTTTTTCACAATTCAATCTGAAGTATATAAAGACAATTTTTTAATATTCTGGAACATCCTCTGCGTATATCACTGAAAGCAATGAGTCTGGGGATGCAGTCTGAACCAGCTCCTTCATGTCCAGACACTGCACCTGTTTATTAGATAAACACCTCGAAGACAAGCAAGAGTTAATTCTTTATAGCAAATTCAGCTGCTGTGGGATGGCAAAGACCGACACCTAGTGGTACAACGGGACAAGTTATGGAATGGTCTAAACAGCTCTCTGGGAGAGAAGCTGAGAGATACAACAGAGTATTTGTTCACATTGTCCTCTAAAAGGAGGAGATATTTGATTATTTTCAGATAAGATATCAGAGATATCATAATTTGGGGGGACAGAAAGTTTCTTTAGTGTGGAACAATGTAAGAACTACGGGAAATCCATCACTTTTGGTAAGAGATGTCTGTGTATTTAGCAAGAAGTAATCAGTTTTTTTCTTCCTGTCTTAAATATCCCACACCATGCCAAATCATATACTATATTTGGTCAGGAAGATTTTCTATTCCTCAAATTAGTCCATAGCAAAGAAACCTCAGCAAATATTACAGCAATATCTCATTCTTACCATCCCTGTGAATGTCTGTTCTCCAGTTGTGGGGAGATTGTCAGCATGGTGAGTGGTGGGTTTGCTGATAAACTGCCCAATTAGCTGCTACACTGACCTCTTGTGCACTTTCATCAGTGCACTGAGCTCTTTCTGCCAGGATTAATGCCAGTGCTTTGTCTGAATGGCCTCAAACAGCTGCCATGCTTGGTTTTGTTTGTTTTTTTCGATTTATTTACAAATAATCTTTCAGAGAAATATTTCCTTCTTCTTCCCCAAATCTAGCATTTCGTCTACGGCAGAGACACAGGACAGGTGAGAACCAGTCCTTGTCCACTGACCCCTTTCTGTAATTGTGAATATCACCCCTGTGAGTGGGATTTCTTTCACATCTGCATTGGACACAAAAACCCCCATGCCACTGAGAGGGGAGACAGGCTGTTCCCGTAGGAGTGTGTATTCAGGGCTGCTTGGGCTAAGATAAGGGATTTTGAGATTGTACCAGCTCAAGAGTGAAATCTATAGAGATTTGTGTGCTCTCCTCAAGGGCTCCCCCATTCAAGCTGAGGAGCAGACCCCAGTTTTTACTGATTCCACAGTTAACTCTGCATCTGACAAGATTTCTTCCAATTCCAATTAAACCAGTTGGGTTTACAAGTTCTTCACTTAAAATCATTGTGTATTAGCCTTGGTTTTAGCTTCATATCCTAAGAAAATTATAGTATTATGCTTGTTTACTATCCTCATCTTAATAACATTTGAATCAGTGAACTAATTTCTATCAAAATTTCTATCAAATTTGGCATTGGAATAAGGACCCCAAAGATTCCTGCAAACCTTGGGGAAGCAGGCAGCACACAGGACAAAGAAAGAGGATCCCTAACAACAATCAGGCAGCAAGAAATCCACACTGCAGAGGAGCATTAAGAAAGACTCCTCATGCCAGAAAAACTTAGATTCATTCTCACACCTTTTTAGACACGCAAGAATCTAACTCTGAGATCCAGTTCTGTTAAAGAAACCCCAAGCTTTGTTAAAAACAAATCTGTACAATCACTTCTTTATGTACACACAAGTGCTTACATTCCCAGTCCCTGGATATACAGAGACTGTGGTTACACTGCTGTTCTTCAAGAGTAACAGGGTGTGAGGCTGAAGCAGAGCAGCAGTTCCAGCATTTAGTACGGAAGTAAAACGATACATTTATTCCTAGGTACAAATCCTGAAAGTCAGCATATAATCAATCACTCTGTGTTTATATATTTACACCTCTGGGTTCCATCAGAGAGCATGGGAGGAGCTTTTCTAATCTGCCCTATCAGGATTTCATAGTCTCCCAAGAGGTCCCTAGAGCAACTTTGGGAAGATGAGAGTACATTTCTTGTCTTCCAAGAGAAGAGAAGCTGTTTTCTCACTGCACTGGTGGCCAGTGGGAATGTGTCTCCTTTATCCTCTAGAGGGATGAGCTGGAATTTGTCACACCATGAAGCACAGCACTGAGGCATCCTGGGCTATTGCCAAGCTAGAAAGTGACCCCAGAAATTAAAGCAACAAAAAACCCCCAGGGTTTCTGATGGACACTCACAGCTAGAAAATTCACAGCTCAAAAACTCCCCCACAGCTAGCATTCAAAAGGTTACGGGATGGTATCTTTGGTGTCTCACTTCAGCCCAGAAAAATCAATAAGAAGTAAAGGAAACCAAGGCCACAATGTGTTGAACTTTGACAAAACAAATTATTAACTTGGCTTCTAAGGAACACAAATCCTGTCTTTGCCAGTGTAAATATGATGCAAAGATGATTGCTTTCATCCTACCCTCACTAACATCTACTCTTTTTTTTTTTTCCCATTGAACCCGGGCAGTTGTCTGGAGGGTGTGAACTAACTGTGGTGCTCCAGGACTTTACAGCGAGCCACAGCAGCGAGCTGAGCATTCAGGTGGGGCAGACAGTGGAGCTGCTGGAGAGGCCGAGCGAGAGGCCAGGCTGGTGTTTGGTCAGGACCACGGAGCGGAGCCCACCTCAGGAGGGTCTGGTCCCCAGCAGCGCTCTCTGCATTTCCCATTCCCGCAGCAGCGTGGAGATGGATTGCTTCTTCCCTTCAGGAAAAGGTAAGCAACAGCCCGGCTGGTTTAAGATTGTTTTGGGTTTTCCCTTTTGTATCATGTAAGTGCAAAGCTGCTTGGGCTGCTCCTGCAGTCAGTGGGTAAAAAGCTGTTCAGTCCTTGGTGAGTTTTGTTGCCAGGTCCCTGTGAATGGGCACAGCACTAGCCTGACTCCATGTCCATGAGTCAATGTTTGTACATGTGCGTCTTTCGCTATGTGGTAATCATTGTCTTGAGATTCTGGATAAAAATAAGACTTCTAAACAACAGAGGGACTGTTTTCAGTGCCTAAAGGCCTAGAATGAGGGAAAGCCATGCTGTCTATACACCCAGGATGCCTCAAATTGTGGATATGTTATTCTATGATTGCCAAAGTGCACACTAGTTCATGTTCTTTTAGTATATTCCTGTCTGTAAATGCAAAGAGGTCACCAGTGAGTACTGGTACACTCTACCACCTTGTGAACCAGAGACATTGTGTGTAATGGCACAGTACAATGGGGAAAGAACCCTTCACAATCAATGTGGAACAAAACACATCGCTGGTATTATCCTGAGAGCTTGGGCTTCACTCACAACAAATGGTGAAATATTGTTTGTCTCTGTGGTGTTTGTGGCCTCTTTAGTTGATGTTCTGTTCTGAGCAATGTGTGTCCCACATACAGCATCCCTGCAGCCAGGCTTAGGAGATGCTCCAGACTGGTAGACCAGGATTGGTTCAGCTCAGTATGGGCAGAGCAGGTCTCCTTTTGGCTGTGGCCCCACTTCTGGCCATGCACAACACAAGTAAGGTCCACGGAAGAAAGGCTTTTATCATCCCACTCCTGACTGGAAGCCTGAACTGTCTTTTTAAATTCTTTTTCCACTTAGCGTTAAGAGAAATAGAATTTGATCCATTGTTGCTTGAGCAAGTTAGGCTTGGTGGTTTTGTTTGTTTGGAGAAAAAGCACTGAAATGGAGCTGTAGGTTGTCCTCACTCCGTGCCTGCACTCCCACTGCGGAGGCTGGGAGTGGGACACACGCCCAGGACAGAGCAGTGCTGTAGGGCCAGGGTCTGCTGTCAGTTTTCCTTCAAGAGGATCTGATCCAAACCCGGGGGACGAGAGCTCAGCCTCTCTCAGATTTGATCCCCTCAGCTCTGTCTGCTGAACCCCAAACTCCCCATGCACTCCTTAGTCCTGCTGCCACCTCTCCCTGCTGCATTCCCGGGGCCCTGCCCTGCTGCTGCTGCCACGGGAGCCTGTCCTGGCCCTCAGCTGAGAAGTGCTGCAGTTGCTTACATGCAAATTATCTGTGAATTAACAGAAAGGTGAGGCTGAAAATCAGCCTGGTGTGTGTAAGAGCAGTCACTGGCTGGCATGACTCACAGGAAGCTGGGGACGTGTCTGCTGTGTGCATGGTCCAGCAGCTGGCCTTGTGTCTCTGCTCAAGGGCACTGTGAAACACCACTCCAACCACCTCTGAGAGCATCAGGTTGTAGAGCTTTTCCTTAAATGAAATAAGACTTGAACATTGCAAGAGTAGGCTGTGAAAAGGGAGGCAGGAAATTCTGAGGATGAAGGCAGGGTGGTGCAGGAGGCTGGCAGAGGACACAGAGACTGCTTTTGGCAGATTGTGTGAGCTTTGGGGCACAACTGCACCACAGGTCGGGCAGGATGGGCACAGTGCTGGGCTGTGCCTGGTGGACCAGCACCCACTGATAGCTGCAAGCCACCAGGCTGTGTCAGCAGAGCACCAAGGCTTTGCTGGCATGCTCTGCCTGCCTGTGGGCAGGTTTTCTCACCTGACACACTGCCACCTCTCCTGGGCTGGAGCTGCCTCTTGGCCCAGCACCTCCGAGTGAGTGCTGAGTGAGTGTGGGGCCGGCTGGCTCCAGCCATGTGTTCATGGCCTTTATTTCCTTTATATCTTGTTCCCCCTTGGCCTCAGTTTTCTTCCTGTACATACCAAAGCTATATCAGGGAGCCTCAGAATTAATGGGATCTCCAGAAGTGCGGCTAGAAATAATAAAAATAACCACCCAATCCACAATTTTGGCCAGTGTACAGCAAATAGGCTCCGTGTCTAATCAGTTCTCCCTCTATTAGGAAAACAGGAAATTGTTTAAACTGAATGAACAGATGCTGGGAATAAAGAAAGAGGAGTAAGTTTAAAGGGGAAAGTGCAGTAGCTGCTGAAAGAGACTGCTGGTCTTGTGAGGTGCTGGTAAGATTAGCACGACAAATGGTTTCTGACTGTTCAGAGTTGTGCCCTTCTCTACTTCCAGTAGCTTTTGGCATGGGTTGCATGTAGAATCCCTTGGTCCAGACTTGCACAATTTCTTGCATTTCTCTGCAACCCAGAACAAAGGCTGGCACATCTTATATCAACATTAATGATGTCCCTGGTCTGCTTCAAGTATATAAACATACACAGTTGCAGAAAAGCAGGTTAATAGCTGAAATTTACTTGCAATTACCAAGGCACATAATTCTTTGCTTTTACAAGCACAATTACAAGAACAGAAAGTACCTGTACTCAAAAGTTAACATTTCTAATAATAGAATTTACCATCTATTTTAGAAATATGCAGAGTTTTTCCAAGTATCAAAACACAGTTACATCTTAATAGAGGGAAACAGCAAATTACTCTGTTTGGTCCTATTATAAGTAATGGTGGTGTATAAATGTAAATCATGGCTCACAGAAGCTACATGTTGTCCTTAAAATGAAAGATTAAAGAAAGTAATATGTCAGCCAACATCTGAATAGATGAAGGCTTGAACAACTTGGTGGGATCACCAGAACATTTTGTAAAGCATCAGTACAAGTCCTCATCAAGCCTTTCAGAACAGTCTAACTAAAAGCCACTAGAAATGCAAAACCAAACTCCACAAGTGAACATGTGCTCTGTCTGGCTCTTCCTCACTCTTCTACACTATTCCTTTGAAAATAGATGGTGAATTCACGTAAAATGTTGCAAAAGGACATACATGGTGTCTCTTCACACCCAGAAGAGAACACTTCCTACCTTTTGTAATGAAATGTCTGTACAAATCTCTCTTGTTGATCATTAAGAGTGCAGAGACTTTAAAGACAGGTCTCCCAGCCTTCCGTCTGACTCCTGGCTGTGCTCCTTTGGAGGGTACACATTTGATTTTTTTCATGACCTGACTACAGCTCAGAGCACAGGTATCCTCCTGCCTGTCCTTCCTTTCTGATGATCTGAGAGTGTTTGCAATTGCCCTCTATAAAAAGGCAAACAGGTTTCCATGATTAACCTTTTGCAAGTGATATGCAGAGATTGAGTAAAAGGAATTTGTTTGCAGTCTCTGTTACTAGACTCCAGAATTTGCAGGATGTTTTGGGCTTTTTATTTTCTGACTAGCATTCCTAGGAAGGAAAGAGAAAGATCTCTGGTACTAGAAATGAAGCTCTGTTTGAACTATCCCACATGACTAATTACAGGAAAGCTGTGACTTTTATTTCTGTCTCTTTTACCCTATAATTTAGCTCTAAGGTATTAAGCTATAAATTTCAAATTGAGAGAGAAGTCCACTTAGATAGAAAGAAATTTAATGACCTTCATTAAGCCCACTGAGCCAAGCATATTCCTGGTGGCAACCTGTTAACTTTGACTGAGTGATTCCAATTTTGAATTTGACACATGGAAGAATTAGATGAAATCTTGATCTTAAAAGTCATTGTCTGATGACCCTTTACACAGGGTTTTTCTTTTAACATCAAACACATGGGGTAACTAAAAGAGTAACAGAGGTTCGTTCTTGCAGTAATTTTAAGCAACCTCCAAAACAAAAAGAGGGCATTCAAAAAGAGGTAGGATTTCATGGCATTTGTTTTGGATTGATGATACATGAGAGGAAGGTCCTGTTCAGGGTCCCAAAGCAGAGCCTGCCCACAGGACACTTGTGTCTGGTGCATAACTCTGGAGGAGATGAGGAATATATGTTTTTAAGATGCTGTGAAAACATCTTGCTGTGCAGGCTGAAGGCCACTTAACAGCAGGGCTTTGGTGGCAGTGGTGGGTCCTTGTACCAGACCAAACTGAGAAACAGTTGGATCTTTTCCAGAGGAAGAGGAAACACAGATCTTGCAAGGTGTATGTTAGCAGGGTGACCATGTTGCCTGTGCTTCCCAGATGGGTCACTTTGTCCAGGTGTCACTGGCAGAGCACCAGCCTTTGGGCAGGAGGGATGAGAGTTTTGGTGCTGCACCACTCACAGCTCCCATGCTTGGGGACCACCCACAGCCTGAGAGAGCCTGGGGCTGGTAGGTGGCATGGCATGGTAGCCATGGCAGTCTGGGCTGGGACAGCAGGAAGCAGAATAAGGACTTAACAAGGCTGGTAAGAGGAGTGGTATCAATGAAAAAGAGGTCACGCTGAGACCTGCATTTTGGTAACTTCTCCATGTCGTTTAATGCATTAGTGTGCAAAGCTGGTGAGGCTAATCCAGCTCTTGCCATGTTTGAAAGACTCTTTCCTCCAGTTCCTGACATCAGAGGAATCATCTGTGTAGGGAGAAGCATAATTGTTTCTTCCCACGTCTCTGTTTTTTAAGAACATCTTGGGTTTTAGTATGGGAAAAGAGTCTAGGCTGCTTTTGTTGTATTCCTGTTCCTGTTGAGCTTTAAATTGCGATCTGCATTGGCTCACACACTTTCTCAGTGGTGTTTTGAACAATCTCTGTTGCAAACATATTCGATGGTAATGACTCCTGATGTCCCAGGGGAGCTGTGTGAGGACGATTCAGATGTTTCAGTGCGCTGTATTAAACCTTCATTTGTCCTTGTGGAGGCTGAGAAATTGGTTTTGGTTTTGAGAGCCTTAATGAAGAGCAGTCGATTAAAATGTTTGTAAGGCTCTGAACTAAAGGAAACATTTCATTAAGTGACACAGTTGATTTAACTGGTACATAAGATGGTCATGGGGTTCTTATTAAACGAACCATGTTCAGGCTCCCATTGTCAATATAAATATGCAATATTTAAATTTAAAAAACAAACCTTCATTTCTGTTCCTGATACTGATCCAACAAGGGTGTTCAGAGTTAAAATTTTGTAGTACAGGCTGTCTTTCAGGAGAGGTCACGTGAACCCCTTCTGCTGCCTCATTGTGTCCTTTTTACAAGTTCAAGACATGGCTTACATAGGAAAATCACATTAGGAAATGTTCATTTTAGCTCCATTTTGGTTACGATAGAGAAGCTATAACAAGTCGGTCATGAGTGTGGAGGGACACAGCAGCTCTGTGGGCTGGCACCAATGTCTGCCACAGCCCAGCTCAGGGCTGCTGCTCTGCCTCAGTATCCAAGTGTGGATACTCAGCTCATGCAGCTGTGAAAGGAGTAGGAAACTAAAGATGAAAGAATTCAGAAGCACTGTGCTATTTCATTCACGCCACCCTTTCCCTTGTTTTTTCTCTACTGAGTTTCCCTCCCTCTCTCATCAAACAATGTCTGTCTGCCTTCACTTTGATGGTCCTTCACAGTTCTCCCCATCATCTTGCTCCTTTCTACCTCAGTGGGCAGTGTTTGCTGCAGTGCTGGAGAGATGGTGATGCCCATTTTGATCCCACACTTCTGTGCTTTCTCCTGCTTCACAGTCACCCTGCACAGGAGCTCAGACACCTGTAAAGTGTCCATCCTTGGAGATATCCATGCTTACACCTTCTCCTGGGCACAGTTATCTCCAAAATAATAAAAAATGAACAGATATGTAGCAATATGGGCGATGAGATCTGATTTTCATTGTGTCTAAGGGGTAAGCCAAGTCAAGGCTGAGAGGGTGAGCCATGTCTGTGTAGGAGTACTCATATCACTATGCCTGTATCTCTACCAGGGGTTTTACCTGTTGGGTACATCAAGAAAACAAAACTAAACTGACAAATCCTTGGGAAATATGTGTCTACTACAAGACACAGCTCATATACAGGCTGTGGGAGCTGTGCCTTCAAGGTGCAGACAGTGTGCAGGCTGTTGGAGCCACACTGCCATGGCTCGTGAATAGCCCTATTTCACTGACGTGGTATTTCTGTTTCATTAGTTTTTATTTTCAGTATGGCATCACTAGATAGCAACACTGACATTCAGCCATGGGGACATTCCAGGTACCAGTAAAGTCACTTCTATTTATTGCTTCAGCTTCTTTCAGCTTCAGTTATCTAGTCAAAATAGAAGGTCTCCAGTACTCTACCTGGAACTTTCTTTTTATGGAGAAGGACAATTTTGATGAATGCTTTGATAAAACAGGAAAGGCTATTTTGGGGGAAGTTGCTTTGCTTTTGTACAGTGAATTTTTATTATTTTAAACACAGGATTCTTTGTTTAAAAGAGAGAAGGCCTGCAAATTTTCTTGTTTACTTTGCCTTTGCTTCCTCTTCTGACAAGGAGTGGATAAAATTTATCCACATAATCACAGTCAGCTTAACCCTGAATTTTACAGTACAATGTCTGTGCTGTTTTTATCACTGAAAAAAAAAGACAAATGGAGGAAATTTAAAAGGCTGTAAACCACTGAGACTCACCAAGAATGCCAAAGGGTTTGGCACTTGGTCTGGCAAGGAAACTGGAGAAAAACTCAGTAGAGGTGTCTCTCTCTGCGTCAGGCTCAAGACTTCAGTTCCATGCACAGCCCCTGAGGAAGACCAGGGTCATAAATTCTCCATGCCCTCCTGGTTCTCCTGCCTGCCTTCCCAGTGTCATTTCCTTGGGCCAGCCCATGCTTTTCAGGGCCACGTTAAGCCAACCAAGATATTTCCCTTTTGCTATTCTGCAGAAAAGTGAGAACTTCCCTCCTCAGCTGCAGCTCATGAGGGGAAGGTCCCAGCTGGCCCCTGCTGCTCAGGTGATGGGTGAGTGGGTGACCACAGCCCTCTCCTGGGCCCACAAGCCATCTGAGAGAGGATGGTTTGAGCAGACTTCAGCTGTGCATACATGCTGATAAACAAGACTGCATCAGTCCTTTTTTTCCCAGCTTGTCTTCAAACACACACTGGAAAAGGAAACTTTATTTTTTACTGCTCACATATTGATGTCCCAGCTGTTGGGAAATCACAAAGACCAAAGACCATTCTACTGAGTCAATATTAGACTTGTAATTAATTGAGATAGTTTTCTAGAGTAATGTGGGGTATGCAGCATCCCATTTGGCCTGGGGAAGACCAGAGGCATCTTGTTGATCTAAACCATCTAAACCAGTCCCCATCTCCCCAGCGATCCCAGCACATGTCTGTTTACAGAATGGCAGAGCTCAGCCTTCCCTTGTGTTAGCGGGATCAGAGCAGAGAGAGGGGCCTTTGAAGCACCACAAATGGTGCACACAGAGTCTGAGCAGTGGTTGCTGTACGGAGAAGAGACTCAGCTTTTCTGCTGTGGTACTCAGGATCAAGAGAACAGGTCAGGGATTATCCAAAGGGCTCTGCACAGTTAGCCAGGGGAGGCACCTGCTGAAAATGGTCTGAATATTCTTTATATTAACTTCAAAGGAACCATATAGATGCCTTCTGTTTCTTCTCCTCGTGGGAGCTGTGGTCCCTCAGTGCAGTGAGACCAGAGCAAGCAGGCAGTTGAGTTTGTACCATGAGATTTTACACTAGCTCTGACCCAAAGCCAGCAGCATCCCCACACCTCTGCCCCACCAGTGAAAAACAAGCACCCAGAGGAAAGATATAAAAATAGTTCCTTGAGTAAAGTCTATTTCCTCTGCATTTAGTAGTGTGTCTTGAAATACAGTAGTGTGGAGAGGAGGGGGGCTGCTCTGTAGCACTTGGCCCATGGAGCTGACAGGAAGGTCATCCTCAAAGATCAGCAGGAGCATGTGCATGACTTGCGTCTTGTGTTTCCTCTGAGGACAGACTAAATTTAGCATTTTCACAGATGGACACTGAACCATAATCCATCTAGGCCTGTGGGGTGAAGAGTGGGATGGGAGTTGTTTGCCTGGCCTTTTTGCTGTGTAACCAGCTTCAGTGCACCACCACTCATTGTGTTCCTCAGGGTTTTCTACTTTGCTCAATATTCTGTAACTTAGTTTTCCCTGAAGTTTTAAAAGTTTAAGCACGAAGGAAAAGTAAACTGCTGGTTCTGGGTTTAGGCCTGACATCCCTAATAATTTAATGTCAAACTGCGGATGTACTTTTTAACAGCAGCCTCACAAACATTGAACCTATAGCTACTGTCCTTGCAACAATTGCAGTAAGACAAATACTAATGACTGATGATTTTGGTTTCCCCAAAATGTTGCCTCCCCACTCTTTCAGCTTCCAGACAGTTAAAGGGACTAATCCTAAATGTGGTTTTTGTACCCTGCAAAGCCTGTGTACTGCTGGGCTGATCCCTCTGTGGCTAATCTTAAACAACTATTTTATGAGCATGTTTTGAAGTGAACTAGTTCTGCTAAAAATCCCATTTCCCTGACTGGTGTGAGCCGGAAATAGGCAAACTGTGAAGCAAAGCACATGTGTATTAAATAATGTATTTCCAGTAATAGAAATTATGTTTCTGTGTATCTGCTTCAGCACACTGGACAGATTTGATATATTGATCCTGACACAAGAAGCCTGATTTTCCTGTCATTACGCAAGCATTTTGTCAGAGCACTTATTCCCAGGTTGCACATTTTTTAAAAGAGCCTGAAACAATGTCAAATTTGCTTAGTTCACATTAATTCCAAATTTTAGAAAATAGAGTTAATGTTATTGCAACTATGATGGTCTAAAGTCTAGAACAGGAGGTGATTTACATAAATGCCAGTGCATCTTTTCCCATTCATATTAGCTAGTCTCATAAAGAATATTATTACTTCATAATAAGAACTCCAGAACTGTGCTTTTCTTTTCTTGAAGGCATAGTCCATATTTGACTGCATTTTCCTTAAATCTGTTTAAATAAGTCTCTCACAATCTAGAACAGGAAAACATGTTATACCACTCTTGTCCTTGGATGTCCTAAGCATTTATTAGAAGGTGCTACTTTACATTTTCATCATATATTCTTCATAAACGCATTGAACATTCATTGATTCTGCAGAATTGTAATGCAGTCAAATAAGTTGTTTTTTTTTTTTCTTCACAGAGTTTTCAAAATACAAATTAAAATTTACATAGGCTAGAAATAATTGCTTGCATATTGCAGGAAAGATTGGGATGGCCTCTAGCCTCACTGAAGATGTGCCTTCTAAGAAAAACAGTAGTCATATGCTATCCAACACTTCACTGATAAAGCAGCCCTGACTTCTTCTCCTTAGCAAGACAATTTGTAGCTCACGAGTGCTGGTGACTCCCGTTTTCATGAAGTGAACCTAAGGTTCCATTTTTCTCACCAATAACCTTATACTGCCTGATGCCAAATGACAGGGTTTTTTATTGCCCTTTGCTTTTGCAAGCCAGAAAGATTACAAGTTCAACAGTAGCACCCAGTGATCGTATTTCAAGGACATTTTTCTATTTCCTAGACTAGGGAGGAACACCAAAATATTTGAACTCAAGATACATTTCTAAAAGGTATTTTTAGGTCTTTTTACAGCTCAGTTTTATTTCTTCAAGACTGTACCCAGCTCTTTATTTTCTCTGTAGATTTCATGTATCTTCAGGATTTTAAGTTAATAGCTGCATTTTGCCAAGGAACATAGATCCAGTTTCTTTGGAAATCGATGGGAATCACATTTAGGTACCAGAGAACAGATTCTGGCTTTAAGAACTAAATAGCACTTTTCAGAAAAGCACCAAAGAACTTATTAACTCTGCAGGACTCCTACTCAGTGAAATAAGAACATTCTTCCTTTCACTGGCTAGAAAAGTCAAATTAGGTTTCATGCAGGGTGAAGGAATCAGGGTGCTCTTGGTGCCAATCTGACCTGTGAAAAACCTTATTGAGATGAAGCTCTGTGAATGGATGGCTCATGAAGGTAGTTCAGGCTTTCACCCACCCCATAACCCTCGTGGCCATTGCACATCTGTTCAGACAGACCTGCTGTAGTTGTGCTGTGCACACACAGGACAGTGCTGCTCCACAGGACAACTGTTGGGACACTGCCTTCACCTGCGAGCTTGACACCTTCTGCAATCAATCTGCTACAGCCTTTCATTATTCCAAAGATGTGCCGTTCTGCACATAAAAATGCAGGAATGCTCATTCCTCTCCCTTCTGATTGCCATCATGAAACAGGACATGCAGGCACAACAGAGACAGGCTGAGCTCAGCAGCACTGGGGGCTGGTGCTTCTCTCAGCTGAGCAGAAGATTGTCAGCCAGCTGGAAGCACCCATTTTGTCTCACACCAGGAGGCTGAACCTCCCTGGGAGCATCAGGAACGTGTCCTGTGCCTACCTGAGCAGCCAGGATCTACCACAGCGATGGGATCGCCCAGGCCAGGGGATAGCACAGCAGTACAGGTGATGCAACAGCCACACAGCCTGAGGCTTTTGCAGTGGAATCTGAGAAATACTGGCAGGAGAGGGAAGGCAGATCAAGGAGCTGATCTGGGCTGAAACAAACCTTTTTTTCCCCACTAGGTTAATTTTAACCTAGATCCACTTGCAGATCAGATTCACTGTGAGGCTGCACAAACATTTCTGTTGGCACAGGGGAAGCAGCAGGAAAGATCAGGCACCTGGGAGAGACAGAAAAGGCAACAAAGGGATTTGGCAGGACTGTTGGCACTTGACAACCCTAAGTGCTCATGGAGCTATCATGTAATATGGAACTGTTACACACCAAGAGATTGCCTGAACACAGGAGCTAAAAAGTACTCCATGGCACCACGTACTTGTCCCTCTTGCAGAAAGACAAGAGGATTTTCTGTCTTGTGGTGACTGGAAATTCCAATGTGTAGAAATCCAGCTTTTGGCAATGTCTGATGGTACCAAGCAGAAGGGGGATTTCCAGAGCTTTTGGTGCTAGACTGGCAGTTGCTCACTGGCATTCCCAGGAACAGCATTTCTGTACAGAACATCAGCAGAAATCCTGTCTACCAGAGAGCTAACATCCTCAAAATAACATCCTGACTGCTGGTATACGGACACCAAAGAATGAAAGGAGGCAGAGGTGCTCCACACTGAAAAAAAGAAGGGTCGTTTTCTAGCCAGTCATTCCACCAGCTGATAAAAATAGCTTTAAAACTACCTTTTTTTTTTTTTTTCAATTCTCTGCACAGCAGGCTGCCTGTTATGTGTGCCCTTGTTATTTATACCCACCATAAGTTTCAACAGCAGCTTTACAGATTCTTTTATGCTTGTCTTAAATCTGCTGTTGTAAATCAGAAAGCTTTGCAATCCTAAACATTGCCTGGTAAGAACTCCTCTGCATTCTTTTTACCTTAGAATAAAAGGGAAGTGGAAAATACAGTTAATGCAGTAATTTGGCCCAAATAAATATAAGCTTTTACAATACTACCATTGAATTTTATTTTGAGTGCAATTCCTCCGAATTGGCCAAGCAGAGGAAATTTCCCCCCCTAAGCAGTGAATGTATGCCAGTCTTTTAACTTTTCTTTTAGCTTGCCTTGAACCCTGTTTGTGTTGGGTACTGGGTAGGGGAAAGGTGATGAACAGAACTTGCAAATTTGCTGCAGAACATCTGAGGAAAATAGTCTGAATACTTTTCCATTAAAGAAACAAACAAACAAACCAAAACAGGTAACATCTTACTCTAAAGAAAGAGAAATGGAATTTAAAGGAAAATCAGCTGTGGCTTCTACCATCTAAAGAGAGCAACCTCAGGCAAGCTGGGGCAAGCAGGCTAGGAATATTTTTGTTACACTGTTAGTTTGTAGTCACTAGAACAACTCACCTTTGTCATGCACCAATGGGTGAGGCTCCTGTTTGTCTTGGAAAGCAGACTATGATGGGCTGAGATAGGCTCCTGATTTCCCCACCAAGGCCCAACACAGTAAGACAGGAGCCAAAACATGCCCAAAAGGCAGCGCTTTAATGCTTCTTGTCTTCTGTCATTGGGTATTGCTGTAACTCCCAAAGACATGTCTCTGTTCTGATGGAGGTAAGTGCTTCAGGAAACAAACATAAACCTGCTTTAAATTTTTATTTTACTCTTTTCAGCTGAAGGATTGGAGTTTTTTATTCTAACCAGTAGCTTGTTGAGCATGTGCCCACCATCCAGCACAGCTCCCCAGCAGGCAGTCGATACTGTACCAGCACAATGTGGTGTGTGGTTTCACCTACGGGACCTCCCAGGTCAGACTGGTTTGTGAGGTGAAGCTCTTTGCTGCAGCCTCATCTGAGCATAACTCATCTGGTGATGCTGCTGGCAGGTCAGAGAAGTCCCCTCTGCCCACACAAGACCTTGCTGAAGTGATAGAGCCAGTCCAGGGGCAGGTGAGCCTACAGTGAGATCTGGGAGGATGGTAACGGGGCTGTACTTTACACCAGCTTGTAACTGTTTTCTTAAGCCACTCACTGTCAGCAAATGGTTACTGCTTAGAAAGAAGCTGTATATATAGGAGAATTGGTCCTGTGCCCAGGAAACCAGAGGAACTGAACAATGTTGGAATCTGTTCTGAGATCTCTGAGAGGCAAAGTTAGGCTGGAGGTTGAAGGGGCAAATGTGTTCTGCAGGCATGCTCTGCTCCAAAAGAGAGTGAAACCATCCTGGGTTGTACCTACCTGAATATTTGGGTGGCAAATCTAAATTCCCTTGGAACAGACTGAATCACATGAAAGGAAATATGTGTATCTGATTCTGTGGTCTGCTCTGCAGTCATCCACCTTTGCTTGATGATCTTTATAAGATACTTTTGGGGATAAGTCTCCAAGCAACTTCCCTCCTTCTGTAGATCTTCCTTCTTCATAGAATGCAGAGAAAGAGGATAGATGAGTTGTAAATAAGGAAAGAAAGGCTGGTGTCAGTGGGGGGCTTGTGATGTTTGGGAGAGGTGGGTGAGCAGTATGTAAAGGTGAGGTCCATCACAGCAGAGCCAGACAGGTCTGGCTGTGGCCTTTGGCTTTACAGTAGAGTTTGTGTGCCAGGATGCTGTTAGGTCATGGCAACTCTTCTAAGCTGCTATAAATCCACCCTGTGCTGACATCCACAGCAGACAGATAAGGATGATATATCCTAACATTTGCTGAACATATGCCTACGTTATAGTTCAGCGTGGAGGTTCTGCTGGACTGTCTATATTTCTTCTTAATTTGTTTGATTTAGCTAGTTTATAATGTTCTTTTTTTGCCTACCACTGTGCTGAACTGAGGAGCCAAAAACCTCCCCTTGGAGTTGTGCTCGTTTTGCGCCAGGAGGGAATATAACTCCATTTATTTATTTATTTTTAATTTATTTTATCTGCTTTAGTACCCAATAAACTTGTTGTTTTTTCCAACTGGCACAACAAGGCTCTGGCTATTTTTAAAGAATGTGGTTCATTTGATTTAATCTGATGAATGTTTAGTGCTGTTGAAAATAGCTGGAGCCAGAGCCAAGAATAATGTACTGAAATGTGCTGGTTGAGCAAGGACTGCTTCACTCTGCCAGTCTGTTTCTCTCCAGTTGTTCAGATTTACTTGGTTTTGCAAGTAGCATTTGCAGGCAGGACATATTGATCAAGGTGCTTTCTAATACTGATTCCAAAGGCAAATAGTGCCAGAGCCATATTTTGCCACACTCATTTCAACACAGCTAACAATGACAGCTCTTCTTGTTCAGTGTAGGATGTCTAACCTCTGTTTCAGACCACTTTAAAGGGAATGTGAAATGCTAAAATTCCTTTTATTTCACATAGGAAAACTGAGGTATGAAATGCTAATTTTCCCCCTAAAGTCACCCAGAAAGCAAGTGACAGAATAAGTAATGAAACCAGCATCTACTGGGCTCCTGAAGCTGCAGTGTAACTCCTGATTTCTCCATGAACTGAAGCAAGACTGTAATCTGAAAACAAGTTCCATTAAGTCACGATGCTTCTCACTGGTTTTCAAAATATCCATGTTTACTGTCCTGCCTGCACCCTCTGAATTGCTCTGTAGTGGTACCTAACCCTGCCTATTAACAAAATTGAAACTTCATGTATGTCTTTGCTCTATCTGAATTTGACACTGCAAGCTACACCAAATACTTAAATTATGTTTTTAAAACTGTATAAATCCATCTTCCTTTTGCCATCCATCAGTTATTTCTGTTAGATAGTTTGCTGTTTCTCCCTAAGAAAGGGGTAGCTAATACTTAAGCTTCACTGGATTAAAAAAATAAATCAACCATAGTACATCTTATTCCATGATAGTGATGTCCATAGGGATGGATTTTCTGCAAAGATCACTTTACACCCTAAAGCACAATGTAGGATTGACTTGCATAAGTAATGAACAGATGCTCCTGACAGCTATTACATTATTCATTTTCCTATGCATGTGATGGGGGGAAGGAAACAGCACCTGTTACTATGGGAGAAATATTGTCACTGCTGTTCTGCATTACAGACCTCCAGGGCAATCTGGGCCAGGCGTATTTCACTGCATTCATGTTGACCCAAAATGAAGCCATGCCTGTTTACATCCTCTCTTTATTTTGTCCTTTGTCGCCCTCAGACAAATCCCTCAGTCCATAACCTAAGAAAATAAAATAGCTGCTGCAGGTGTGAGGGAGCACTGAAGGCAGTGAAAAAAATTGTTTTCCATCTTTCACCCCAAATTTTTCTCAGGAAGGCTGGGTAAAACTATTAGAACTTATTTCTCCTCTACAACAACAGTACTATTTACAGAACATCTTAGTTTTCACATGAATGTTACTCATATGCCTGAGGGACTTTTAAAGTGTATTTAAGAGTAGACAGAAGTAATTTCCTTGTCATCCTGAGATTAGACTGAGATGACTTCCTGTCCATCCTCAGTGTTGGGCAGGGCAGCACATGGCCCATGGTGCACTCACACTGCTAATAGACTTAGCTTCAGATGCAGCCAGTCAGGGCCATAAAATTTTCTTGTTCACTCCACTGCAGGTAATGATTGGAGCATTTGGAGTGTGGTGCCAGGAGATGTTTCCTTAGAGAACTCCTGTGACTCAGCATTCCATTAAAGGGGGTTTATAGCAAAGAGGAAGGGTGCCTTTTTACACAGGCAAATAGTAATAAGACAAGGGGGGACGGTTTTAAAGTAAAAAAGGAGAAATTTAAATTAGATGTTGGGAAGAAATTCTTTGCTGTGATGGTGGTAAGGCATTGAAACAGATTGCCTGGAGACGTTGTGGCTGCCTAGTGTTCAAGGCCAGGTTGGATGGGACTTTGAGCAACCTGATCAAGTGTAAGGCGCCCCTCCCTGTGGCAGCAGGGTTGGAATAAGATGACCTCTAAGGTCCCATCCAACCCAAACCATTCTATGACTCTATTCTTTGACTCAGGCACAGGTTAGAGCAGGGGCAGGGATGTTTTCCTTGTCAGGGGACATACTGGTAATTCATGACCACAGTAACACATAAATTCTTCCTGCCCAAGAATCTTCTGTGCCAGAGAAGCAGCTCCTTGCCCTTCACCTCAGGCAAGTGTTCTGTACAGATTTCCAGCCCCCTCACAATCTCTGCAACATTTCTACATCCCAAAGGCAGAATTCCCTACTTGAAGCTAAAGATTCAGTGTAATTTACAGTATAGTGCCTATTTGCTGCTGCTGACAGATGTTTTTCCCAGCTGGGGCTGGAGCTGAGCTAGACTGCCCACAGCATGTCTCCTCCTCTTCTTTGTAGGAGCTAATTGATATGGTGTGGTTATTAAGAATATGGCTTTCAGCCTTATTTTGTGAAATATTTATTCCATGTATCATTCATCAGTGAGTGTACGTACATGTTTTTAAAGAGCAACTTTATAGAGATAACCTTCACAACACTGCTGGAACCGTAGACTGGGGAGGGGCAGAGCCTGCTTCCTCCCACAATAATTACTTCAATTCTGTTTTAATTAGGGAAGGAGTTTTTTAAAGACCTGAAATTGCACCTTAATTATGTTTTAAAGTTTGGCTGCAATTACAAGAGCTATGACCTTGCTTCCCAATCCTCCTCACAGTCTCAGACTCCATGTACATGTGCTGGTTTAGTGAAGCCTCATTCCCTGGCAGGGTTATTGTAGTGCCTCTGCTGGCACACTGTCCATGTTTTCCACCACTCTGTCTCCCAGATGATGGCTCTGATCAGCCCAGTTCCCCCCTGCCTCCCCCAGCTCCCCCCAGCATGCCAGGCCCTGCTGCTGGGCTCACACAGAATCATAGAACATGCTGAGCTGGAAGAGACCCACAAGGCTCCTCAGGGTAGACAACTCTTCCAGGAGTCATGGGAATTTAGAGGTGAAATGCTAGAGGTGAGCAGCTTAGGCTGTTTCCTAGTTTCTCAAATGAGGAGTGTTAAAGGTTTTCTTAAGATGATTTTTACAACCCAGCAAGGTGCTGTGTATGGCCTGCCTCTGCCTCAGATCCTGTACTGCAGGTCTGGCCAGATGCCACATGAGCAGTGAAATGCCAGTGAAGACCTTACCCCTTTTCTGTTTGCACAAAGCAGGCTGAGATCAGGTGGGGGCAGACAGCCCATGGGGCAAGAGGTGGGCATGTTGTGCAAGGGTGAGTTAGAAAAGAGAGATGCAGTTTGAAGTAGAAAGCAGAGAAGTGAGGAGCTCCCTTCTCAGAAGAGCCCTGCTGCA
Source organism: Parus major (assembly GCF_001522545.3). Classification (NCBI taxonomy): domain Eukaryota; kingdom Metazoa; phylum Chordata; class Aves; order Passeriformes; family Paridae; genus Parus; species Parus major. The sequence goes on from NC_031776.1 coordinate 28,050,720, forward strand.
AGTTTCCTGGATCACTTAGAGAACCTGAGTTGAGCTGCTGCTTGGAGAGCCATGGCTGGGACAAACACAGAAAGGAAGAGGCGCAGAAGGTGAGGGTGTCCCAGCTGGTTCCCAGCCCATCTTTTCCTTCTCTGGCTGCAGCTGTGGTTTCTGCTTCATGTGTGACATATTATCTCCCTACTACAGGCACAAGAGCCCTGAGTGCACCCTCGAGACATTCCCTTGCAGCTCCCAGATAGGCAAAGACCCAAGTCAAAGAAAGACACAACACACAGCAAATGGGAAACAGTTATAGTGCCCTTTGTTCTCATGTACTGAAAACACCTTGGTGCTCAAGGACATTGGCAGGAAAATCTGCATGCTTCAGGCATGTTACAAGGTTGTCAATCCTTCCAGTGAGGCTGCAGTCAAAGAACAGTTGCTGCAGAGCAGCCAGAAGTGAAGCAGGAAGGTTTCATATTTGCCAGTGTGATGGAGGGAGTCTCTCAGGGAGGGCCTCTGTCCCTCTCCTTGCACCAGGTACTGGGCTCTTCTTTCTGCCAGGAGTCCTTCAGGGTCTGCATGATCCCACCCCAGGGTTACATGGAATCACTGAGTCCAGGACAGCAGCACCCAACACAGAGGTGCAATGAGGTGGGTTTGTGAGCACTCAGTGGCCCCAAACCTCCCTTCCTGTCCAGAAATGGCCTTTGGCCCTCTGGCAGTGGCACTTACCCCAAAGCCATTACCAAAAGCCTTAGTCCAGATCAGCAGTCTGTGGTATCAGTAGAGCTGTGCCTGCTCAGGCTGAAGCCCTGGCACACAGCGGCACAAAGCGTGGCACATCTCCCCTCTGCTCTTCCCTCTCAGTACCTATGTCTGCCTGGGAGAAGTTGGGTTTGTTTGATGCAAGAGTGCAATACTGTGATGCTGTTGCTCTGGAATCCTGCCCGACCTCTCCTACCAGCTGCCTCCAGCAAGGTTCGGGATGTTTTTGGCACCTCCAGTTTTCTGTGCTTTAGGTGGGAAATCCTAACGCAACACGCTGGCACCTTCCAAAGCAAGCTGTGCCTGTGGATCTGGAGTGTCTTGGGCCGTGTGTCAGAAGGGTAGGCATTCCCTCTGCAGTGCTTCAGGCAGGTCTGCTGCTGCAGGAAGCAGGCAGAGCCCTTGGGATCACAGCCGGCCGGGCAGTATTTTCAGCCCGTTGTAAAGAGTTTTAGCTGTCAGATGCTTAAGTTAGGGAATGGCACTGGGGGCGGGGAGGGAAGCCAAGAACATTGTGAAGTTTTAAAAAACCCCACAAGTTTTGCCTTTTAAAGGCTTTGGTAGACCTCCCCCCCCTCCCCCCATCCGCAACGTATCAGAGCTTCAGCAAACTTCCTCCCAGGCAGCTTTTATTCTTGCTCCCGATCTCGAACGCCGCCTGCCCGGGCGCAGATACAGCAGTTCTGCATTTCTTCCTCCTGAAAACTATTTTTTTTTTCCCTTCCAAGCAGCGTTAGGGCCCGGTCTGTCCGCAGCCCCCCCGCCCCGGCCGGGCCGGGTGCGCTCCTCCCCCGCCGCCCCCCGCTGCAGGCGCCGCCCCCGGAGGTGCGCGCCGGGCTCGGCGGGGACAGCGGCTGCGGCCGCCAGCGGCTCTGCCGCGCTGCTCGCCTGCCGACAAGTAGCTTCTTCTTTCTTTTCTTTTCTTTTTTTTTTATTTTTTTTTTCTTTAGGGCCTTTTTTATTATTATTGTTATTTGATTTGTTGTTTTTCGCAAGCGGGCCGGTGGCTCCTTGCCATGAGCAGCCCGAAGGCAGCATGAAAGCGGGCAGGCGCGGCTATCCCGCCCGCTCCGGTGTAGGATGGCTCCTGGCGAAGTGCTGCTGCTGCTGCTCCTGCACAGGTCGGTGGGGCCCGGGGGCTGCTGCGGGGTCGGGGATTCAGCGGTGCCATCGGCAGGGCAGCGTCCCGGCCTCGGGGACAGCGAGGGACAGCGGGGGACAGCGGGGGACAGCGGTGCCCTCGGGCCGGGCACAGGCGGGGACAGCGGTGCCCTCGGGCCGGGCACAG